>NW_018236993.1:13380-15591 GCF_001263595.1 Phalaenopsis equestris | reverse complement strand
GAATGTCATAAATAATAAGCAAAATAACCCATATTCTAATTATTATAACCCAGGTTGGAAGAACCATCCTATCTTTAACTGGAATAACAATTATGGTGACAATAATCAACAATGGGGGAAAAAAGGTATATAGAAGAAGTGGTGTTACAAATGGGTAATCAGTTACAAAGTCAAAGAGCTACAATTAGAAATGTTGAGAATCAACTTGGAAAAATTGCAAGTTCATTAAATAATAGATCTCAAGGAACACTTCCTAGTAATACTAAATCAAATCCAAAAGACTAGAATAAAGAGCAAGTTAAAGCTGTACAACTTAGAAGCGGAACAGAGTTGGAAGGTAGCGTTCAAAAAGAGATTGAAGTAGAGAGAGAAGAAATTGAAGAATCAAAAGAGGACACTCCAAAAGATTCCGCCAAAAATTGATTTAGAAAAACCACCACCTCCAATTCCTCAAAGACTTCGACAACAAAAGTTGGATAAGCAATTTTAAAAATTTCTAGAAATATTTAAGAAGCTTACAATCAATATTCCATTTGCTGAAGCCTTAGAATAAATGTCAAGCTATGTAAAGTTTATGAAGGATATTATCAATGGAAAAAGGAAGTTTGAAGATAATTTGGGGTCAGTTTGATTTCATACTTCAACATCCTTCCAAAGTGGAAGACGGAATGTCAATTCCGGTAACCGACAGCTTCTTATGGGCAACTCCCCACAAGCTAACCCAAAATAGCGCCGACAAAGCTTTATGTGACTTAGGTAAAAGCATTAAACTTATGAAATTATCAATATTTAAAAGATTGGGATTAGGAGAAATAACCCGTACTACTGTAACTCTGCAGTTAGCAGATCGTTCAATAACCTATCCTAAAGGAGTTATAGAAGATGTCCTAGTCAAATTAGATCAATTATCTTTCATGTTGATTTCATTATGTTAGATATGAAGGAAGATAAAGATATGCCTATTATTTTGGGGAGACCTTTTCTAGACACATGAAGAGTAATGATAAATATGCCGAAAGGGGAATTAATAATGTGCATCAATGATCAAACCGTTACTTTTAACATTTCAAAATCAATGAAATAACCTGCAAAAGGTAAAGATAATGATGAATGCTATAGAATGGATGCTATAGAATGGATGTTATAAGTATCTGAGCGAATGCCATTTCAAGACTACTTATGAAGAAAAATCTGAAGAAAAAGATTTAGAAAACGAGCGAGAAGAGGAATTAGATCAATGTGTATAATTAGATCAATGAGTATAACTTCTTAAGGAAGATTCAAGTTATGTTCAAGAAAGTTTTGAAATTTGAACACGACAGACAAAAAAAAATCATTTTGTCAATCTATTGAAAAACCTTCAGAACTTGAATTGAAATTACTTCCTGAACATTTAAAATATGCCTTTTTAGGAGATTCCTCTACTTTACCTGTTATATTTTCCTCAAAGTTAACAAAGAAAGAAGAAGAAAAGATGATGAAAATTATGAAAAATTTTAAGAAAGCCTTCGAATAGACAATTACTGATATTAAAAGATATTAAAGGAATCAGTCCTTCAATTTGTATGCATAGAATTAATCTGGAAGAAAACTGCAAACCCAGGCCTGATCCATAAAGAAGATTAAATCCTGTTATGAAAGAGGTTGTTAAGAAAGAAATTTTAAAGTGGTTAGATGCTGAAATTATCTTCCCTATTTCAGATAGTGCATGGGTTAATCCAATTCACTGTGTTCCTAAGAAAGGAGCAGTAATTGTATCGGTGAATGAGTGTAATGAGTTAATACCTACTAGATAAGTTACAGAGTGGCAAATATGCATTGATTATAGAAAATTAAATCTTTCCACTAGGAAATATCATTTTCCACTACATTTCTAGATCAAATGCTGGATAGACTAGCTGGGCATAAATACTTTTCTTTTTTGGATGGATATATCGTTTATCTTCCAATTCCAATATCTTCTAAGGATCAAGAGAAAACAACATTTACCAGTCCTTATGATACTTTTGCTTTTAGAAGAATGCCCTTTAGTTTATGTAATGCCCCTGTTACATTTCAAAGATTTATGATGGAAATTTTTTGTGATTTAATTGAAAAAGGGATTGAAGTCTTATGGATGACTTTTCAGTGTTTGGAACTTCATTTGACTCATGTTTAGAGCATTTATCTAAAGTTCTTAAGTGCTGTGAAGAAATAAATTTAGTCATTAAC
>NW_018236993.1:12583-13370 GCF_001263595.1 Phalaenopsis equestris | reverse complement strand
TTTGATGAGGAATGCCTAAAAGCTTTTAAATTATTAAAAGAAAAATTAATCATTGCACCAATTATTGTTTCACCAAATTGGGAAAAACTTTTTGAACTTGTGTGTGATGCAAGTGATTATGCTATTGGAGCTGTTTTAGGAAAAATATATGATAAAATTTTCAAAGTTATTTACTTTGCTAGTAAAACTCTTTATGAAACTCAAATTAATTATACAACAATTGAAAAAGAGTTATTAGCAATAGTATATGCCTTTGATAAATTTAGATTATATTTGATTGGAACTCATTGTATAGTGCATACAGATCAATCTGCTATTAAGTAATTCATGAAAAAGAAGGACACTAAACTGAGACTTATAAGATGGATTCTTCTTTTAAAAGAATTTGATTTTGAAATAGTAGATTGGAAGGGAACTGAAAATCACATTGCTGGTCATTTGTCCAAGTTTGAATTAGAAAAACCACTCTGTTTTGAAAAAGAAATTAATTAACATTTTTCAGATGAAACATTGTTCATTGTAAATGAGTGGTGTGTTCTGTGGTATGCTGACATTGTGAACTATATTGTTAGTGATCTTAAACCCTATGGAATGACATACCAACAAATGAGGAAATTTATTTCTGAAGCTAAAACTTATTTTTGGGATGACCCATATTTATATAAACAAGGAAAGGATCTAATCATTCAAATATATGTACCATTAGAAGAAACTTATGAAACTATCCAAAAATATCATAATTCTGATTTTGGGGAACATTTTGGTGTTGATAAAATATCATACAAAA
>NW_018236993.1:10922-11669 GCF_001263595.1 Phalaenopsis equestris | reverse complement strand
CTTTGATTGTTGTTTTGAGTTTGATTAAGAAATTTGGGATAGTATTTTTGAGTTTATTATGTGCTAGTAAAGATTTTTAGACTTTATTTAGTGACTTAGACATGTTAGAATAAGAATTTGGACGTTAAGTTGACTGGTGCTAAAATGTGCACTGGCGTTTAAGCGCTACATCCGATGCTTAATCACGGCAGTTTAATCACATGTGCAATTTTTGATTTCTAGAAGGTATGACTGTAATTTAGTTGGAATAAACGTGTCTTGGAAGTTTCTAGTCGTGCCTAAAAATTATGAGGGGGGAATTAGACCTATAAATAGAAAGGGATTGTGAGAGAATTTCACCCTGAATTATTTTTAGCCCTAAAAGTCTAAGGAAGAGTGAGATTTAGAGAAAATGCCTTAATGGGAGATGAATTTGAAGAAGAAGGAAGAAGCCATGAAGAAGAAGTTCATTAGTCAAAGTGCACAAGAGATGTATAATGGTTTCTTAGTTGTTAGTATTGAAGGAATATCGAAGAAGATCAACAAGATGGAGAATACTATATTTGTATTAGAGACTAAAGTGCTTGAGTTTCATGCTCATCTAGAACATATTGGGTGGCAACTTAAGATACAATTCAGCCATACCAGTTTTATAGAGGAAGAAGATAAGGTGATGTTCCTTAAGAAAAAGTGGATCGAAGATGATAGTATTAGAGCCCGTCACCACCGTCCGTGTTTACAACTCTATAATTCTGGGGAGACTACCAA
>NW_018236993.1:7285-10739 GCF_001263595.1 Phalaenopsis equestris | reverse complement strand
TATTTGGAGAGAGAACTAAGTGTTAAATGTGTTTGTACTTTTTTGTGAATTAATATGGCTTGTTTTTTTTTAATTTGTGTTATTTTTAGCCTCGAATTGAATTAATTATTACAGAGAATTTTAAGAGAGAAGGGAGTTATAGGAAGTAAAAATAGTCATTAAGTGCTATGAGACCATTTAGGGGTAGTTTACATAGGCTAATAGTGCATTTTACTTACAATTAAAAATTTTGAAAATTGTGCACTGTCGCCTAAGCTTAACATCTCGCGCTTATCATCTCGTGCTTAAGTGCGAGCCATCCCGAGAGGCAGGCGCCTAAGCGCCACTTCCCCCCGCTTAAGCGCCAGTTCATGAAAACTGGTTTGCAAACTATTAAAAGTGAATTTTAAGTCCAAAAATACCATTTTTTAACACCTCCTATCATCTTCCCCAACTCAATTTCGCAATTTTGAGGGCTACGGCAAGTGAAATTTGGACATTTCTTTGTGGAATCCAGTGAGATTTGCCAATTTGCTAGATCCAAGTTCCTTAGGGTAAGAGCTTTACTTCTATGCAAAAATTTTGGATTTTCACCATATATTTTAAGCACATTTGGAAGATTTTAAAAATTTACTATTCATGGTGAAAAGTGAAGAAAAATATATGGAAATTGCTTGGGAAGTTCTGTTAGTGCTTTTGGAAGTTTAGTTTAGTGATTTAAACTTGATTTTTAAAGTTATTTTTGGAATTTACCAAATTTATAGAATGGAACCAAGAATGAAAAGGAGTAGAGGAAAGAGCTCATTTGATTCGAGCAAATTTGTCAGTTCAAAAGCTCAAGATCGATATAGTGACGCTCTACAGTAACGAAAATTAATTCAGGAGTGATGTTTCAAGAGTCCAGGTGGAGAGGTAGAAGACCTGATAGTCTGCTGACAGTGGGAACAGTTCTGTTGTTTCTCTGCCGTTGTAGTGATTTCTGTTGTGAGGGAGTTAAAACTCCCACAGTCTGAAGACGATCGAGTTATGGTTAGAGGGAAGTTGGTACCTTTTACTCCAAAGGTAATTAACTTTTTTTACCAATTACCATCGGAGACTTTATGTTTTATGCAAATTATAGTCCTCGTGAAGCGGAGTTAGACAAGATTATTTCATATTTGACTATTGGGAGAGGACTTTAGAAGATAACCACCGAGAGGAGAGTAAATTTCCCAACTTCAAAGTTATGTGCACCTTCAATGGCCTGACGCTATTTCATTTCTACTCGTCTGCTTTCAACCAATCATCTTAGTAAGTGACCAGAGAGAGAGAAAGTATTGTATTCAGGAGGGAAAGCCCATCAACATAGGAGCTTTGATCTATCACACTATCATCAGTTCAACTGCTGCTGCAACTACTGTAGGTATGGGATTTGCTTCCTTGATATTTTCATTATGCGAGCAGGCTGGAGTGAAGTATGATAGTTGGGAGGAAGTTATATTACCTCTAAAGCCCATTACGAAGGTGAATGTGAAGACTTATTCTGAGCATTTGATTTTTAGTTGGAGAGGAACATTTTCCAAAAGTTATGGATTAGAGAGGTCTGCTGCATCTACCTCTGCTGCATCTTCATCACGACCATCTACTTCTCATGCTTCTACATCTAGAGGTGACACCAGGACTTAGGATGAGTTATTGCAGAAAATAATGGACAATATCAATTTACCGCTGATAAGATACAAAATTTAGAGCATTTTGCAGATCATACTAATAGTTATAATAGAAGGAGGTGTGATTATGAAGAGAAATTCCACTCATCTTTGGAAAGCCTGATTAGAGGTGAACAAGGAGTGCAATTTCCTCCATATCCTTATTATGAGCCTGTAGAAAAATCGTACATCGGTGATTCTAAGGATGAAGAGTAGAGCTGAGAGATTCATTTTATGATTGTAATATGATGTGAGCTATGTGGTCTATGCTTGCTACATTTGCATCTGTGTGTTGTTCTGGACAATGTTGTGTTCTGGACGTTTATGTTTTATTATTATGACATTTGTGGTAGTTAATATTTTATTTTTAAAATTTAGGTTAGTAGCTGTTGTTTTGTGTTTAGTAATGTGATTTAGTTATTTTATAACTTAACTTAATTTCATATATGTTATAAAGTAAAAAACCTTGCTAGCTTAGATCTAAAACTTGAAATTAAGAAACTGTTGCCCTGTATTTTTCTTTTATCATGTAAATTTATTGTTTGCTTTTATACTCATTATTTAGAAGTCTATTGAATCTCTACATGTTAAACTAAAAGAAAATATAGAAAATTTGATCAAAAAATAATTTTACTTCTGTCTTTAGTTTTATACTTGTATAATTATGATGTTAAAAATTCTTGTCAGCATGTTATTGTTAAATTTTCATTCCTTCTTTTAAATTTATATATATTGAATTTTTTTAAATTTTTAATAAATTTTTTGTGGGGGGGGGGGTGATGAAAAATATTTTCAAAACTCGAATTTTATTTGTTCTCAAATGTACTACAAGTGAATTTGATTTTAAGAGAAAAATTGATTATGTATATGAAGTTATATTAGGAAAGTAAAATTTGATTTTAGAAATAAGTAAGAAAATTTAGTTAAAATTTTAAGTGATGAAGAAAAAGTTTAAGTTAAAAATTTTTAGTATAGAAAATGTTAATATAAGTGACTATCTTTAGTAAGAAAAAATATTTTTTTGAAAAATTTAGATAATTTAGACTTTTATTTTTAATACTTAAATTTCTTAAATTTCTTTTATTAAAATGATTTTCAAAACTATTATTATATCTATAAGTAAAAGTAATATATCAAGACTTTACTTTAGGAAAGGAGTAGTGGAATTCAAAATAATTAAAGACCTATCCGGATATAGTAATCCTTGCTTAAAAAAGAAAAAGAAAAAGAAGAAGAAAAAGAAAAAGAAAAGAAAAAGGAAAGAAAATAAAAAGGAAAGAAAAAGAAAAGAAATGTAAGGGAGGAGAAGCTTGAGGATTAGTGCTTTTAACATTAAAAATTTTAAAACTTTAAGTTGGTCTCATTTACTAATATTTTTTTTCTAAATTGGACTACAATATGTCTAAATCTAAATCTTAGTAACTCCTAAAGAAACTCATATACATATCATACATATTTGGTTTTTAAAGATTGAAGTGTCACTTGAGGACAAGTAATATTTTAAGTTTGGGGGATTTTGATATTCCTAAAATATATAGTGTTTTTAGACACACTTTTATACCTATTTTTGAGATATTGTGCTTTAATTCAAGGTATTTTTGTGTTTTTCTTGCAGATATAAGTAAAAATGGAAAAAACACTCAAAAGAGTGAAAAAGAATCAAATGTGGAGCAAAAAGGTGAAAAATTGTGCAAAAGAGTTTTGGCGCCCAAGCGCCGGTTAAACAGAGTAGGCCACGCCTAAGCACCAAGGCCCCGCGCTTAAGCACCAATGGCAGTTAATAGATG
>NW_018236993.1:6383-6898 GCF_001263595.1 Phalaenopsis equestris | reverse complement strand
GTTTTAATTGAGACTTGTTGTTGGTTTGACAATGATTTCTTCTTTTAAACTAAAGTGTGGTTTTGTTTTCTCCATGGATTCAGAGTAGTTTTCTTTATCTTTCTTCTTAAAATGATAAGTAATTAAGTTTTGGATGGAAGTTGTGGAGAGTATTGATCTTAAATGTTGGAAGAAGTTGTGATGATTTAAATCCATGCACTTCATTTACTTCTTGATTTGTCCAATCCAGATGTTAAAATTTGTTTTGAGAAGATGTAAGAACTGAGCTGATATTGTCTCAGGCAACAATTGAAAAGAATCACATGAGGTTGTATGAATGAGAATGTAGTTCATATGATTGAGGGCAAAGAAGTAGGGAAATATTCTTTGATGGGTGTAGAGTTAGAAGACTTTAAAGTGACAGGTTAAAGCCCCCATCTTGGTTTAATATTTTAGGTTCTGATACAAGAATGTTAGCCCCTAGGTGGAGGGAATCGAGGGAACTCTAGAGTGAGAGCTAGTATCTTTCCTTCCTA
>NW_018236993.1:1275-6267 GCF_001263595.1 Phalaenopsis equestris | reverse complement strand
ATACTTTACTGATTCATGATAAGAAGAAATATATTTTCATATTAAATACTTTTCTTCTACAAAAACTTTAGTTATCTTTTTAGTTGTTACTGTTTCGTTAAAATATTAAAAATACCAAAAATATTTAAATTTTAAATTCGTACAAAAAATCATTTTTAGTTTAAGTAATTATCTTTTTAAAATAGAAAAACTTTATAAAAGTGCATATTACATAATCTTCCCTGTGGGTTCGATATCCAGGTCTTAATCAAAAAGTCCTATATTATTTGATAACGATACGTATACTTGCGTAGTATCTCAATATAAATATATATAAATTAAGAAGTTAAATTTTTATTTTTCTTTAGAATCAAGTTCTTAGTTTTATTATAAAATAAGGAAATATAAATGAAAAATACAATAAGAAGTATTGCTATACTGTGCATAAGCATTAAGTATCCAGGGATCAGCAGGCTCCAACTTTACTTGGATAAACTGATCAGCCCCAATCAAACCGCCTTCATAAAGCAGAGATCTATTACTGACAATGTTTTGCTTGCTCAGGAGTTGCTCCTTGACCTGGACATGAATTATAGTGGAGGGAATCTGATATACAAACTGGACATAAAAAAAGCCTATGACACTATTGATTGGAAATTCATACAGAAAATTTTGTCTGCTAGGGGGTTTCGGCCTGAGTTCTGCACTTTCATTCATAGATGGCTTCTCAATAATTGACACTCCATTTTTATAAATGGGAAAGCCCAGGGTTCTTTTTCTACTTCAAAGGGGCTGAAACAAGGTGACCCACTTTCCCTCACCATCTTCATGCTTGTCATGGACTACTTATCTAGAATGTTAGATAAGTCACTACTTACCCAGAGCTACTTTAGGTACCATCACAAATCCAATATGGATATATCTCATTTAATATATGTTGATGATGTTATGGTATTTTCTAGCATCCACAAAAGTGTTGTTAAAAAAGACTATCAATGTCTTTAAAATTTCCAATCACAGTCTGGTCTGGTTTTTAGTCCTGTGAAGTGTCAACTTATATTCAACAAAAGGTAATCTCCAGATTGCAAATAGTGGATTTCAGAATACACTGAGTTCTCCATTACTAAACCTCCAATTAAATACCTTAGGATGCTCCTCATCAGTGGCAGATCCAAGCAGATTTAATTTGATGATTTCCTTCATAAAATTAAATCTCTCTGGCTGGTCTCACTCTTTCCTCTCTAATGGTGGCAGAATTACCTTACTCAAAAGCACACTTACTATTTTTCCTTCCTACATTCTACAAACCACCTTTATGAAAAAAAGTACACAACTTCAATTGGAGAGTGCTTTTAATATATTCTTATGGTCTTGTCAAAGACAACAGCTTCACTGGGCTTCTTGGCAGAAGGCAGCTAAACCCAACCTGGCAGGGGGTATTGAGTTTAAAGGGCTCTAACAACTTATCCAAGTCAACTTTTGCAAAATGTGGATAAATTTCAGAGCTCAAAAATCTTTGTGGGCTAAGTTTATGAGGGGCAAGTATTGTAAAGATCAACACCCCTCTCTTATTGTCAGAAAATTGGTTGACTCTAGGATTTTGGTTAATATGCTGAAAGTGAGGCATCTTGCTGGGGAGATGTTTATTTGGGATTTGGGGACTAGAAAGGTGAATTTCTAGCTGGACCATTGGTAACCTAAGGAATGACTTAGTGCTCCCTCCACTGATTTCAATCCTAACCTTACTGTGGTAGATTTTTGGGAGGGTGAAAAATTGTTCATTACTTAATTGCAATCTATTCTTCGAGAACCTTATGTCTCAAATCTGTAAAATTCACTTTGACATAAGAAAGAAAGATAGAGTTATCTAGCAAAAATACACCAATTAATGTCTTACTAAAGCTATCTATGTAAAGCTCTTTAGCTGGGACCAGGTCCCATGGGGGGAGGTCATTTGGAATAAATTTCACTCCCCCTCTATGTCTTTCTTCTGTTGGAGATTTTTCAACAATCTTATGCCCACTGATGACATTCTTAAATTAAAGGGATTGAGGGGGCCATCTAGATGCTATATGTGCTTTGAGAATAGGAAAACATCACTCACACCTTCTTTACCTATAATTTTGCTCAGGTGGTATGGGCTGAGTTTTTGGCTCAACTTAAGTTGAATGATTGTGACTTAAACTGGTCTAAGTTATCTGATTGTTGGCACAGCTGGAAAAGACAAAAATATGATCCCATCCCATTTATGGTGGCTTGGTACCTCTGGATGTCTAGGAACCAGACCAAATTTGAGGGAAAACCCATTCAGTATTCTAAGGTGGTAAGAAATTGTTTTTCTTACCTCTCCAAAATGATTAAGCACAAAGACTTCCCCAATGTCTGCAATACCCTGATCACTGAAGTGAAAGTGCCCCCTATGATAAGTAAGGTCTATTGTAAACCTCCATAATAGTCTACTGTTAAAATCAATACTGATGAAAGCTGTAATGAATTGGGTGCTAGGGTGCGGGGTGTTTTCAGAGATAATCCCAGTCAGTGCCTTCTTTTTTTCCATGCTCCTACAAAGGACTTAGATGCACTTGAGGCATAACTTATTGCTATTTTCTGGGCTCTAACCTTTGCTTATAAATCAGAATGGTTCAATATCTGGAATGAGGTTGACTCACCCTTGCTTATCAATTTACTAGAATCTGAAGAGCAAACCTCTTGGTTCCACACACAATGGATATAGAAGATCAGAAACTTGAAAAATATTCTCAATTTCCAAATTACCTTCATATCTAGGGAGGGTAATAAACCTACTAATTGGCTTTCTATACATGTTCTTCACTCTAAACTGTCTCTGTTGCTACTATTCCCCCACCTTCCTTATCCCTTCTACTTCATGGTGATACACTTGAGGTGCCCCATCTAAGAATTGGACTCCAACAACTCATCCAAGTCAACTTTTCAAAATGTGGATAAAATTCAGAGCTCAAACATCTTTGTGGGCTAAGTTTACGTAAAGACCAGCACCCATCTCTTACTACAAGAAAATTAGGTGATTCTAAGATCTGGGAAAATATGCTAAAAGTAAGGCACCTTGCTGAGTAGAAGGATATTTGGGATTTGGGGATAGGAAAGGTGAATATCTAGCTAGGCCATTGGTGCCCTAAGTATTGGTTCAGTGCTTCCCCCATTGATTTCAATCCTAACCTTACTGTGGCAGATTTCTGGGAGGGTGATAAATGGTTCATTACTGAACAATAATCTATTCTTCAAGAACCTTCTGTCTCAAATATGTAAAATTCACTTTGACATATGCAAGAAAGATAGAGTTATCTAGCAAAACTACACCAATTAAAGTCTTACTAAAGCTATCTATGTAAAGCTCTTTAGCTGGGACCAGGTCCCATGGGGGGAGGTCATTTGGAATAAATTTCACTCCCCCTCTATGTCTTTCTTCTGTTGGAGTCAACAAACTTTTGCCCACTGATGACATTCTTAAATTAAAGGGATTGAGGGGGCCATGTAGATACTAACTGTGCTTGGAGAATAAGAAAACCTCACCCACATATTCTTTACCTGTAATTTTGCTCAGGTGGTATGGACTGAGTTTTTGGCTAAACTTAAGTTGAATGATTGTGACTTAAACTGCCAATCCCTTTTATGGTGGCTTGGTACCTCTAGATTTCTAGGAACCATAACAAATTTGATGGAAACCCCATTCAAAATTCTAAGGTGGTAAGAAATTGTTTTTCTTACCTCTCCAAAATGATTAAGCACAAAGACTTCCCCAATGTCTGCAATACCCTGATCACTGAAGTGAAAGTGCCCCCTATGATAAGTAAGGTCTATTGGAAACCTCCACAATAGTCTACTGTTAAAATAAATACTGATGGAAGCTTTAATGAATTGGGCGCTAGGGTGGGGGGTGTTTTTAAAGATAATCCCAGTCAGTGCCTTCTTTTTTTCCATGTTCCTACAAAGGCCTTAGATGCACTTGAGGCATAACTTATTGCTATTTTATGGGCTCTAACCTTTGCTTATAAATCAAAATGGTTCATTATCTAGATTGAGGTGGACTCACTTTTGCTTATCAAAGTACTAGAATCTGAAGAGCAATCCTCTTGGTTCCACACACAATGGATACAGAGGATCAGGAACTTCAAAAATATTCTCAATTTCCAAATTACCTTCTTATATAGGGAGGGTAATAAACCTACTAATTGGCTTGCTATACATGGTCTTCACTCTAAACTATCTCTGTTGCTACTATTCCCCCACCTCCCTTATCTCTCCTTCTTCATGGTGATACACTTGAGGTGCCCCATGTCAGAATTGCTTCCATTATGCTTACTGGTTCCACTATCCCCCCACCATGGAGATCTTGTTTTTTTGTGTTCCTTCTTATTTCTTACTTCTGTATCTCTAATTTTTTCTCTTAATTTTTCTATTTTTGTTTATATATATATATATATATCCCCATTTTCACTTCTTTTTTCCTTGGGGTGGTGTTGCAGGTGGCTGGGATATCCCCTTATGAGTGAGTACTATTTTTATTTTGGTTTTCTAGATCTGGGGACCCTCTCCCAGCCTATCTTTTCTGTACTTACCTTTTGTGATTAACATGCTGGGAGCCGAATAATGCTCCTTTATATATATATAGTACCATCTTTTCTTGTACTATCTTTTGATAGTACCGTCTTTTCTTGTACTTTACACACTGTATTTTTATACTTACAAAACTTGCATGTTGAACAACAATGTCACGCTGCAAGAAAACAAAAACTACTAGGTTTGCCATAAAACCAAAACCAAAACTAAAATCAACCAAGGTAAAATTCACTGCCACAACATTCAAACATAAGACAACTCAAAATTTAATCATAAACATCACAAAACAACAATTGCAACTAAATTAAGTCATCATTATCAGATGATCGGGAATCCTTCGAAAGAGGTAACCTACAGTTGCTAACAAGATTTCCCACGGTCAAAATGAAAGTTGAAAGTATGGAACTCATTGAC
>NW_018236993.1:0-1249 GCF_001263595.1 Phalaenopsis equestris | reverse complement strand
TTCATTTGGACTAAGTGAATCCGATAGAAAATAGTGGTGCCAAAATGAAGGAAAAATTAGGAAAAATATCTTAATTAATTCAAAGTGGTTAGGAAATGTTTCTAATGTTCCGTTACTAAGCGTAGTAGCGATATGTCCCAAGTCGTTTTCAATATTCTTAATAACAGTTCCTTGATTTTGTAATTGATTTCCTTGATTCTGCAATTGTTGACCCGTGTTTAATATCAGCTCTTCCATAGACAACTTCTTTTCCTTAATTTGAGTGTTATTGTTAAATCCTGGAGAATAAGAAGGTCTATAGTTTACATTTCCTTGGTTGGATGAAATTCCTAATGGGTTCACTGGGTTGTTTGCCCATTGTTGATTTGTAGAAGAATTGTTATTCCAATTAAAGTTTGGATGATTCTTCCAACCTGAGTTATAATAGTTCGAATTAGGGTTATTGGGCCTATTAATAGCATTTAAGGTCTCATATGAAGGTTGAACATCCACAAATTGTCCAGATGAATTTTCTTCTATCATAGGAAGTGATGGAGAATAATTCATCTCATAATGATCTAATTTCTTTGATATTGCAGCAATTTGTGAAGCTAACAAAGATATTGCATGAGAATCATGGATACTAGCTACTCTTTTAGGATTTACCCGTTCAGAGGGCCATTGAAAATTGTTGGTAACTATCTCTTCTATTAAAGAATAAGCCTCATCAAAAGGTTTTGACATTAACGAACCACCAGCCGCAGCATCTATAATCAATCTAGGAGATCCCATTAATTCATTATAAAAAGTTTTAATTATCAACCAATCTGGTAACGAATGATGAGAGCATTTCCTAAAAAGATCTTTAAATCTCTCTCAAGCTTCATATATTGACTCTCCATCAATCTGACCGAATGATGTTATGTCATTTATAAGTTTAGCAGTTTTGGATGGAAGGAAATATTTGGATAGAAATTATTGTGAAAGCTCTCCCCAAGTTCTAATAGATCTTGGTGCTAACGAATTTAATCACATCTTAGCCTTATCCCTCAGTGAAAAAGGAAAACATGTAAGTCTAACAACATTGTTTGAGACTCTATCATATTTAAAAGTAGCACACAGTTCTTACAAACTAGCGAGCTGTAAGTTCAAATCTTTATTTGGTGTACCGTCTTTTCTTGTACTTTTATCGGCGTTACTTTGGGGATGATTTGGTTGTGGGGTTGCCCGTAAAAAAGCTGTTGGTCACCGGAATCGAAATCCCGTTGCC
>NW_018236992.1:0-252 GCF_001263595.1 Phalaenopsis equestris | reverse complement strand
TATTTTTGTATATTGTTATGTAGGAAATCTACATTGCAACAAGTTGACAATAAAATAATAAAAATATTAATTTAATGCCCAAGCTCAAGAATCAAGAGACGTAACTAATCTAAAGTCATAGCTCCATAATTTAGAGCCACAGTTCCAAAACCCATAGTTGCATTGCGAGGATCTCAGGCTCCAAAATCTAGGACTGCAACAACAAAATTTGGTGCCACAAAACAAAAAATTATAGCCTATGAACTAGAATGA
>NW_018236991.1:311-1193 GCF_001263595.1 Phalaenopsis equestris | reverse complement strand
CATTCTTGAAATGAATAGAAGACTAGAACTCTTAAACTTGATGATTAAATAATCTTGTAGCTACAAAGTTAATTTAATTACTTAAATTTTTTTTCTGAAAATCTCACTATGATATTTATTTAAATCAAACTTATAGTATTTTTGAATTAAAACTTTACTACAATAGATCATAACTTTTATATAGTACTAAAATTACTTAAGGACAAGTAATAGTTAAGTTTGGGGGATTTTGACCAGAGGAAAATATGTTGAGATTTTCATACCTATTTTATACTATTTTTGATGATATTGCACTTCAAAAAAAGGTATTTTTTATGTTTTGTTGCAGGAATGATGAATTAGGGTCATTGGAACAAAAAGATGCAAAAAGAAGCTAATTTGGAGCGAAAAGGACCAAAATGTGAAGATTTGAATTAAGGCGCCGACGACGAGATTTTTTCTAGACTCCAAAATTAATTCATTTAGAAGGTCCGTCGAAGGCGCCCTCGAGGTCGCCGACGGCGAGCTCGGCGGTTATGTATGAATTCCGAGTTTTGTTGTGATTTCCCCATGAGATCTAAGTAGTTTTCTCTGTCTTTCTCCTTGACTTGAGATTTGTGAAATGGTGATTTGAATTGGTTGAGCCACAAAATTGTGATGATCTTTTCACTTCGATCATAATTTACTTTCAATCTGGCTAATTGATTTGTTAAAATATGTTGAGTTTTACAACTAAAGTGAAGATTACATTCAAGATTTTGGGATGTCAAAGCCCTTGGAAGTTGGGTGCAAATAAATAAGGAAATAAAATTATCGGGTGTAGAATTGGAGATTTTAGAGTGACTGACTAAAATCTCCAATTTGTTCCTATCGTTTGGGTGCTGAAGTGTAGATGTTAGCCCT
>NW_018236991.1:0-282 GCF_001263595.1 Phalaenopsis equestris | reverse complement strand
GGGGCGCAAAAGGGGGAGCCAGTATCCTCCCAGCCTAGTCGCAATCTCAGTAAACAAGTGTAGGATTAGTTAATATTCTTTATGCTTGGACCAAAGGTTAAAGAATAGGTATGCTCCTATTTGACACAATATAATTTGAACTAATTCATTTTATCCATTCACTATAATTTATTGACAAGGAGAATGATGCTTTCTTATATATTGAATATCACATTCGAACCTTCATTAGTACATTTAATTATTAAATAGTTATTAAAATTACATATGTATTTTAATTGCCTA
>NW_018236990.1:0-483 GCF_001263595.1 Phalaenopsis equestris | reverse complement strand
GTCTGATTAATTGAAATAGTTTCTCAGGCTGTTTTCAAAGAATAAAAAATTCCCTACGTCTTTTTTCAGTTTCAGGATACATTAGGGCTGGCAATTTGGCTCGTTGTTCGCAAACAACTCGTGTTCAACTCGTTCGTTAAGCTTAATGAGCCGAACACGAGCAAACATTTGTTCGCTCGTGTTCTTTTGGCTCGTTGTTCGCAAAGAACTCGTGTTCGACTCGTTCGTTAAGCTTAATGAGCCGAACACGAACAAATTTTTAAGCTTGAAATATAAACAAGTCGAACACGAGCGAAATGTTTGTTCGTGTTCAACTCGAATTGACTCGAAAAGAAATAAATAAATAAATATACACACACATATAATATATATTCATAAAATTAAATATTATAAATTGTAATTAATTAAAACTTTTTAAAATAAAAAAATATCAAATTTTAAAAAAATTAATCCTATAAATTATAATATATAACAAATTATTAA
>NW_018236989.1:0-822 GCF_001263595.1 Phalaenopsis equestris | reverse complement strand
CAAAATAAATCGA
Organism: Phalaenopsis equestris; assembly: GCF_001263595.1. NCBI lineage: Eukaryota > Viridiplantae > Streptophyta > Magnoliopsida > Asparagales > Orchidaceae > Phalaenopsis > Phalaenopsis equestris. Next base: position 809 of record NW_018236989.1, on the reverse strand, counting down.
ACAAACTGCATAGAGTGGACCCAAAGCATTGCTAACAGGGGACCCGAAGCATTGCTAACAGGGGACTCGAATCATTTCCAAAATTGCACTAAAATTCACATAACAAAAAATATGCAGATCACAGAAAATCCACCAAAAATCACATAACATAGAATATCAAAATGAAATAAATAAAAAATGAGCAAACAAAAAGACACAAAAACTAATCTCACAACTATATTGGTTTGTGGTAAGCATTTTTGAATTATAAAAACAAAGAACCATCAAAACCAAGTGCACGATGTTGCAACAAATAAAGAACCACTAAAAATGAGCAAACAGGGATGAAACACAACCACACAAACCACCAAACGGAGCCGAAGAAGAAGGAAAGAAGAGGAAACATCACACAACTACCAAATCACGCTGAAGAAGAAATGGGAGAGGGGGTGAGAGAATACACACCTCAACGGAATAACCACTAATTGAAATAATCACTCAACATAAGTGATCTACCATAAATAACACGTATGACACAAAATCACCAAAATTTGAGCTGTAGAAAAGAGTAGAGGAAGAAGACTATAAAGTGCCATTGGTATACCCACTCACCACCGAGAATAGACACTATAGCGATGAATCCACGGAGGGTACATCTAGGGTAGAAGAATCATGGGAGAGGGAGGGGTTTGACCCGACCCTCAATTACACAATAATTTAGCTTCCAAAAGATAGCCAAAATATTGACCCAATTTATATTTAGCGGCTAGTGTAAAAAATCAATATTTTATAAAATTTTTTATTAATAATTTACACACTAGGGGTACTAC
>NW_018236988.1:0-776 GCF_001263595.1 Phalaenopsis equestris | reverse complement strand
GGTATGTATGTAGATTTCCCAATAAAATTTTAAAATTTTATATAAATATACAGTCAAAATCTTATATATTTTACATAAAAAAAATGTGTCGGCGTTGATCCTGAGGAGATCTAACACACCAAAAGAAATAAGTGACGAAGGAGAGCTCACCAACGGGAAAATGTGAGGCACACCTGTCAAGCCGAGTGAGGATATCCGAGCTAAAGCTGATTATGCCAACAATGACTGATCCACAAGGAGTACAAAAAGACGACTAGATGATTTGAGCCAAAATCATTCAGTCAGTAACGAGGCAAAAAGACATCTGAGCCAACCACAATGGGAAAACTAATATGGGAAAAAATCTAGTCCCTTAGCATCTCCAATCGTCCCGAGGACGCCTAGAGGTCCCTCACCAATTATAAATTATCATCAGCTAGACTCAATCAGTTGATTGATTCATGTTAACCAAACTCAGGCGACCAAGCTGACCTTGTTGCCCAAACTCAAGCGACCAAGCTGATCTTACCAATCTGAAACCGATTAAGCTCAATCGGCTGAGCCAGAGAGAAGACGAGTGATAAACTCATATATGTAAAATACCAGAAATAAACTATATGAACCCTTTTAAAGCAATGAAAAAATTGTAACATCATCATATTATACCCTCTTCTCTGTAAATAGAGAGATCATTTCATGAATAAGACACGACGTGTTACTATTTATTATTGTTCACTCATCTCTCTTTATCTCGCTTCTTATTCACGTTTTATTCCTTGTGTGTGATTCAAAGTTAA
>NW_018236987.1:0-616 GCF_001263595.1 Phalaenopsis equestris | reverse complement strand
CGCTTGCGCAACACGACTATTTTTGTCTGCACCAACTTTTCACATTTCCTGGAGTTTTGTACTCTGTACAAAGTCTCACAAATTTTTTTCACCGATGTCAATCTTCACATGACACATATCTATGAGTTCAACACCATTCATGTTATTCTCGGGGCCAGTACCTAAATTCTAATTCCCATTTTCACATTTGGGGTAGGCCTCTTTATGCCCTACTCTCAACTTTGCATTCGGAATATGCCTTTATACGCCATATTCCCATCCTTACATTCGGGTAGGCTTCTTTACACACAATTCACATCCTTGCATTTGGAATAGGCCTCTTTACACCCTATTCCCATTTTTACATTCGGGGTAGGCATCTTCACGCCCTATTCTCATGTATGTATTTGTGTCTGTATTCGCCTCTACACGCCCTATTCCCATGTCTGCATTCGGGGTAGGCCTCTATATGCCCTATTCTCATCCTTGCATTCGAAATAGGCCTCTTTATGCTCTATTTCAATCCTTACATTCAGGGTAGAACTCTTCACACCCTATTCCCATCTTTACATTCGGGGTAGGCCTCTTCACGCTTGATTACTATGTCTGCTTTTGGGTAGGCCTCTTCACACCCTAT
>NW_018236986.1:0-1294 GCF_001263595.1 Phalaenopsis equestris | reverse complement strand
GAATTGGAAGAATTCAAAAATGAGTCTTATGATAATGACAAAGTTTATAAGAAAAAATTAAAGTTATGGCACAATCGGAAGATTAACTAGAAGAACTCTGAACAAGGACAAGAAGTTTTACTTCACAACACTAGGTTGAAGCTATTTTCGGGGAAATTAAAGTCTCGTTAGTTAGGACCCTTTACTGTGACTCAAGTTTATACTTACGGAGCTGTTGAAATTGAAGATCAGCAGATAGGAAATAGATTTAAAGTAATGGACATAGATTAAAACCATATTATGAGGGTAAAAGACCAAATTTTAAAGAGGTTTTAATGATCAGTCAACCTGAATGACACCTGAACAGGTCAGGCTGACGACGTTAAACCAAGCGCTTTATGGGAGGCAACCCATATTTATCTTTACTTTTATCGTGATTATAGTAGTTTTTATTTGAAATTTGTTATTGTTAGTATGTGGTAGTATTAAGCTCTACTACTCTTATTTACCCTTGAATTATCTTAAAAATTGGATCCATAGAGAAAAATTGGAACGCATTCGAACCAGAGTGAAACTGTGAAAATTTTGTCTTGGGTGCCGACGACGGGTTTGTCCCGAGATTCCAGACACAATTAATATAGAGGCTCACTAACGGCGCCCTCAACCCCGCCGACGGCAGTACCGACGAATTGGCAGTTACTTGGGTTCGAATGACTGTTTTTGGCAGTTTTTGGGCTGGAATAATCTTTTTAAACTCAATAATTCGAATTTTAATTCATATTTTCCCTCCAAAAATGAAGTGAACTCTACCAATTCCACTCCCATGGCATCTAATTCCCTTAATAATCCCAGAATGTTAGTTTTCAATCGATGAATGTTTATTAGTGCGGAAGCGCGACAAATCTTCAACAAGTTGCTGACAAAGAAAAGATTAATCAAAGAAAGAGGATTAGTGAATCACGGATTAAATAATTCCATGACATATATTGAAGAAACGATAGTGCGGCGAAGATGGGAAGTGTTGTGCTACACTACTGCCATTGTGGTGGTTCTAGTGGTAGAACAATTTTATGCAAATTTAGATGGAATCAACCAAGGAGTTGTTTACGTGTGAAGAAGATGGATCACTTTCACTCCTGCATGGATCAATGAATTATATATTCAGCCACTTTTCCAATTTCGTCCCAACAAGAAACCAGATGAATGAGATTTCCCAATATTTAACGGACGAAACTGATGACTGGGAAACAAGAGAAAACGGGTATGTTAATTTTTTTGCGACACTCCTGAATCCCATTTCGAAACATTGGCACTT
>NW_018236985.1:0-998 GCF_001263595.1 Phalaenopsis equestris | reverse complement strand
GCACGAATTTCGAAGAGATCTTATGGACTGAAAAACAAGCATGATTAAAAATGGTCCGTCATAAGTCAAATATCCTCGTCTAGATGACTTAGTTATTTTATAGGCTCCGTATGTCGATGAGTCCGCTATCCATGCGGGATTGTAAGAAACTCACTCTCTACCCCATGACTTAGCAGGAGCTTTGAAAGCATCGACGACACATTCCCATACGAAATAACTATCCTTTGATAGCCCTGTGTCAGCTGTCACTATTGATGTAAGCAAAACTTTTTTTGGATCAAGAGTATTTCTAGGCAACCCCTAAGATGTAATTAACCAAGTGAGATATATTTTTTTGGGAGTAATTTGGACTCCATAACAGATAAACACACCTAAATCTATGGTTGTGGGTTGTTTATGTAGATATTCTTTTGCGGATATTGGTCCAAGATGCTTCTACTTGATCTTATTTGGGCATACATACTTGACCTATATTTATGATGTTTATCGCACGTAGGCTCTTCATGTTTTCTTTCTTTTATTTGTCTTCTTTATCGTATGTCTATCTTTTTTGGTTCCTCCTTTCTCTTGACCGTTCCTATGATTTGAAAGTGAGATTTATTCGGAAAAGGAAAGTATATGATGATAAACAAGCTGACGACTCCTTTAAAAAAAATAAAACGAGAAATAAATCAAAACATGGGCTACAAGGTTCATGCGAGTTCCTTGTGCGCCTTAGAAGCTTCTAGTTTTATTTGGATCCATCTCTTTGAGGGTTGACACTAGTTTGGTTTCTATAAACCATAATGAGTAATTTGGGCATGGAGTATCTCATTAAATATTAAATGGGTTTCAAATGGTTCAAATTATTTATTTTCCTCATTAGTTTCACTTAGAACCAATAATAGATTGACTTAAATTTATCAAATAAATAACACAAGCAATAATACGGCTCTTTGTACAAGTAAGAAAGATAAATACATGGTGATATTTGCATTTATCACATGTAATATAGATAT
>NW_018236984.1:0-1291 GCF_001263595.1 Phalaenopsis equestris | reverse complement strand
GTTCACTGTCAATAAGGATGAACTGCCTGACCTGATAGTTATTAAGTTTGGACAAGGGTTCGGTGATATCGGAGTTAAGTTTGGGAAGGTGGCCGTCACAGTAATAAAGTTTGAAACAGATAAGTCTGTGGAGCCTATTGTAGAGTTCAACTTGAAGTCTACCAAAGAATTCTCCCCTTCAAAGGTGTTGATTGAAAAGAGCCCTACTAGTCTTGAAAAGTCTGTAGTTGGGAGCGTTGAGATTACTCCAAGAACTGTTTTTACTCCTACTACAGGATACACTATCACCGTGCCAACTGTTTTGCCGAGTAAGGGAAAAGAAATTCTACACGAGGAAGTGTCAATTGACGCTTATGCCCTACCACTTCCTGGATTCGAGATTGGGTCCGATTCAAAGCCTGCAAAACTGATAAAGGCACAAGAAAGGAGGCGTAGCCCGGAAATTTTGAAAGCCAAACAACCTTGACAATCTCGCCAACAACAGGCACAACAATAAGACCAGTCTAGCCAACAACCGCCTCAGGGAAGATCATACCGAGTAGAGAATAAGAGGATATCCTTGGCAGAACGACAGAAAGTGGTGTATTCCTTCAAAGAGGAAGCTGTGTCGAAGATGTTCCGTGAATTGCTAAAGGAACAAGGATTTAGCAACCAAATTCGAAAAAGCCAGAGGAAGCCAATATGAAAGATCATCCTCAATATTGTCCATACCACCAGTTACTCGGCCACACCATAGAAAACTGCTTTGTCTTCAAGGATTGGCTTGAGAAGAATTTCAAAAGTGGAAATGTAATGATCCCGAAAGAGTATTTGAAAGAACCTGAAAAATGATCCGTAAATATGATTTTGGTTGATTCAATTAACTTCTACAGAACCACACCGATGCTCAACAAAAGAAATGATACTCTTCAAAAATCCCCAATTGACCTAAAAGTAATCAAAGGAAGGTCAATCGACGGTAAGATGGAGAGACTCTAAGCCAATATTGCGCGATTATCTGAAGAACAAAAAAAAGATATGAATGATGAAAATCACGATGTGTCATATTACATGGATTAAGGATTAACAGAAGTCAATGTCATCGAGACCCAGGCCGATTTGTCTGTGCATGATGCTCCATCTTCTAGTGTGGAGAACGCCATGGATGAGAGGCAAAAGACCACCCAACAAAGGGACGAACAAATCAATCGTCTCAAAAAGAAAATTGAAGACTTGACGACCACCGTGATTACAATGCAAAGATAGTCACAATCATCGCATATGACGCTTCCAGAAATGAACCAATCAGAAA
>NW_018236983.1:30097-30324 GCF_001263595.1 Phalaenopsis equestris | reverse complement strand
TCAAACTTGGGCTATCCATGAGCTAAGTCCAAATTCATTGTTGAGGTTGGTGTAAAACATCATAATGAATAATTTTCTTGAAGGATGAAAATTATTTTGAAGTTGATTTGGTGGTCAATTTGAATGGGTTTTGATGGGTTTGGTTTTAGACCTAAATTAAGCATGTAGGGCTAAACTTGGGTCAAACTTGGGCTAGCTTTGGGATAAGCTCAAATTGATTGTTGTAT
>NW_018236983.1:17033-29401 GCF_001263595.1 Phalaenopsis equestris | reverse complement strand
TGGAACTTCAAGTTGAGGAAATCGAATAGTTTTGGGTTTTTAATGGTGAGGGTACCTTTTCTAGTTTTCTAAGACTAGTCAGTAGGAAAGTCCTATGGCTAGACCTAGGCTACTAAAGAAATTTCTAGATCTCAACTAAAAGTGAGGTCAACATTGCACTGTTGGGATGATTGGTTCTTGCTAGAAGGATGGAAGGAGGTTGGTGTTGGGTAGGTTTTTCATGAAATTTTCTTTCATTTAAAAGGTTCCTACATGGCAATGACAATATTTATTGGCTTGGGCATTATATGCTGGGCAGTTTGGATTTCAACATGGATTTGGTTATTTGGTTTGATGCAGAAATTCCTAGCTTCATTGGATTTATTTTATTTGTTTCTTCTTGGCCTCTAGGGATGCCTGCTGGTAGATAGTTTTGGCATGGTATATTGATGAATACTGCTCTGATTTGGTCTTTATTTACCTGGGATAGCACTAGGGGTCAGAATTTAAATGATCCTATTAGCTATTGTCCTGGGGTAATTGTCTCACTTATTAGTTATAATAGTCCTTTATATTTTCTGCTTTGGTTAGTGAATGACCCACAATTTTGGATTAATGTTGGTCACAGTTTCGTATTTAGTTGGATGGTCTCTTATATTTGTGAATTTATGGGCTTATGAATTATGGGTTGTTGGAAGGTTTCTCTATGTGGTCACATGATTATGATGCATAACACTTGTCACTTCCTATACTGTGCTTTTCTATTAATTTTAGTAGGGAGTTACCTTGCAGATTTCTGGAGAGTTGGTGCACATATGCTCATTGACCGAACTGCTTATTTACATTTTCATGAACATTGGATTTTGGATGCTTGGATGCTGTTAATAGAGCTTGGCTTACACTGTCCTGCACAATGCTTTTTAATTATAATCAATGTAGTTTCTGAACAAATTGTAGGGGATGGCAGGAACCGTTGGATATAATTTGGACTTAGCTTTTTTTGCTTTAAATATGCTCACTTTCTTTTTGGTTTTGTGGTTTTGTATACATGTACTTTTTGGGTATACTTTTTTTGTTGGTATATTTTTTTGGGTTACACATGTATTCTTTGCTTCTTGTGTGAAGTTGTTATGTGGATAGTGGAACCCCTAGGTTTTAATGTCTTTGTTTTGTATCTAAATGGGGATCCACTATCCCAACCCAATCTTGTACCTTTTTTTAATTATTAAGACGTAAGGAGCCACGAGCTACTCTTTTAATCATATATATATATATGTATTTGAAAAAGGAGTACTAGATACTCTCTACATGTTAGACTGAATTAAAAGAAAAGCTGGAGGGGGTTTGGTTTGTAAAAAGAGACCAAGGTCCACCCAAAAGGGGCCAAAGGGGCTCCCCAAAAAAGAAAACAAAACCCAATTGTAACCTGTCAAAACCTTTCCCATACAACAGGGGCTAAAGAGAAAAAAGAAAAGACAATTCCAAATCAGCAAGTACCCTAGGAAACTTGAGCCCTCCCTAGCCAGAATGATTAGAAGTTTCAGTAGTTGACACCCCCCATCTAATATAAGGTAGATCAGACAGATCTACATTAATCAACAAAGCCAGCTCCAAAGGGGGGGTGGTATTCACTTTAGGCAACATAGACAGTGCACCTTGCTCTGCAAGCTAATTACCACATCTGTGGCCCTCCTTGAAGATATGATTCCAATTAATTTGTAAGTTGTGAGTCATGAAGTTGTGATTCATCTTCATGTGAGCAATTTGCTTAAAAGCAGGGAGAAGAAACCAAGGTGGAGAGATGTTATCCTTTAAAAGCTGGACTAGCCATGAGGAGACTAGCTCCATAATTAGAAGGTTCCATCCCATAACAATAGTAGTTTGAAGTGCCCATACAACAACTAAGGCTTCAGCTTGTAAAGCATTTAAGGCATCAGTGGGAGATTGGAAAAACAGTAGGCATTCCCCAAAGTGATTTCTAAAAATCCCCCCAATACCAACACTGTGTCTTCTATAACTCCCATCAATGTTGATTTTGATCCAAGGATAAACAGGTTTCCTCCAATGGAATAGAAGGAAATGTGCTTTGACAGAAGGAGAACTTTGAGTATTAAGGACTTGGGCGCACCCAGGAACTTTAATCTTGTAACCCATGAGATTGATTATCTTAAGAGTATAGGCATAGCAGTTAATAACAATTTGTGTGGCACTTTGAGTTCTTCCCTCATATTTACTATTATTTCATGCCATCCAGATGAACCATGTAGTAATAAAGGGGATTATTTCAGCATGGTTCTCATTCCAAACCTTCCAGCAGTCAAGGAAGTTTCCAAAACCCAATAGATGGGAGGGGAAATTGAGTTTAGAAGCCACCTGTGTCCAAACCCCTTGAGCAACAGGACAAGAGAAGAATAAATGATTGAAGGATTCTTCATGTTGGCAGCAAAAACTACATCTTGAAGGTCCTTTTAAACCCTTAATTTTAAGTATATCATCAGTGGGAATAATATTATGAAAACACCTCCAAGTGAAGAAGGACATAGAGGGGCTGAGATATTTCCCCCACATGGCTTGACCCCAATCCTTGCGATGCCATTTGTTTAATTGATAGTATGTAAATTTGGTAAGAGAGGTATGAGGAGGAATTTTAGTCACAATTCTATCTAGTTTATGTGGAGTGATTGGGAGCTTAAGGATTTGATACAATTGTTCAGGTTTCACCAAAGAAGCCAACATATCTTTTTTCCAATAATGACCATTCCAGCATATTGAATGGGGGTGCTGATAGCTGAGCCCAGAGATCTCCAATTTAATGCAGATGACTCCAATTTACCATCAAGTAGCCAGTTGTCTAACCAAAAATCAATTTTTCCTTCTCCCACATCCCAGATAAAAAGATCTTCAACCACATTCCTGATATGTAGGAGTTCAGTCCAAATTTTTGAATCCCCAGGTTTTCTGCAAATAATTGTTAGATGAGAGTGCTTGCAATATTTTAACTTTATATAGTTAGCCCACAAAGATTTTTGCTCCCTAAATTTGATCCAGATTTATATATATATATATATATAAAGCAACCAACAACTTTCCCATGTTGACAACTGACAATTTCTGGCGACTCCACTGGGGACTCTCTCTTCTCTCCATCATGATCAGGAGGTTTTGTCTTCATATATCAATAAGTGTTCATGTCTCTCATGGTCCAAATTACCATTCTCCCATTGGCATGATTTGCCCATTTCTTTCTTGGGTAAGTATAGTTTACTCTATTTCAATTTCTGGACCCTCTATTTAACCATCCTTAAACAGAGCGGTCCGGGAATCCTTAGGGTTTTCCCCAGTAAGTGTGTTGGTGAATGAGGTTCACCTAAGTGAGGTGCATTGCAAAGTCAGCCCTGCACCAGATCCTGAATTTCACTTTCACTTTTTGTCTTTCGGGTTTGGTTTGCTATTTGTAAGTCAGACCGAATCAGCATTTTCTTAACTTTTGTTTAAATTTAAAAATTAAATAAAATCTATCAAAATCATCAATAAATGATAAATTTGGAAAATATACCCCAAAATTCAAAAACAAAAACAAAATTAAAACAAAATAAATTGAAAATATAAAAGATGTACTCAGTTCACAAAATGATCTTCGTTCATTTTTGGTGCTTGCACTAGAATTACGAGGTATAGTCTGTTGCTAACCCTCAAAACTTTTACTTACAACAGATACAATGTCGTCCCCAACTTTGACCTTCTCCTCTAACTTGCCCACCAACCAAGAGGCCCAAAACGTAGGACCCATGATTAGGTTCTGACCCAGCTTTGATGAGTTCAAAGTAGTACTCGATAAGGCCCCATTCATCATCAGAAAAGTTACCACCTCAGATGTTCAAGAGTCATCTACTGAATTCATTTTGCTGTCACTAGAACTTCCCTTCTTGCAAGAAGTGAAGGTCGTTGTTGTCCTGGTACCCATCAAGTTCAGCACTCATCAAATCTGTTGCTCATGTGCCAAATAGAGCGTCACACCTACCGCCACCAGATTTTCTGTTATCGCACCCCGTCCTATCTATCAAAGGGTACGAGATTTTGCTTGAAGAAGATTCAGTTGATGTGTTTGCCGCTCTACCATCAGTGTTTGAAATTGGTTCTAGTTCGAGGGTTGAGTCGTTGACAAAGTCTTAGAAGAGGAACAACAACTGTAAGATTCTGAGGGTTGTCATAGCCTATACTTCAAAGCTAGGTTCCATTAAGGAGATTCCTCAGCCAGAGGAACTCAGAGTACTTGAGTCCTCTCTTCTCCTCTAAGAGAGTAGGTTTCACCCGTTGTCAGACACCACTGGAGATGAGAGCCTCCACAGGATCTTCGTAGCTTTACCACCACCTCATGGTCATGGTGAGGAGAGGGAGAGGCTTACAGCCCTCACCCTAGATAGTACTATTTTTGAGAGGCTTACCAATAAAGAGGGATGTTTCATATCCGAGCTACTAAAGAGATTTGGTTATGTGGTATCACCGTGGAAAAAGAATGAGCTTTTGAAAAAAAACAACCCTGCTCTTCAGTTACAGAGGTTTGTAGAAGTTTCACCAGATCATATTCCTATCAGACTCTGTTTGAGAAGTCTTGTCTATATCGTTTCCACTGTTAAAGACAATATTATCGTTGCCCCGAGGCATGTAGTACGCAGACCAGTCAAGTCACGATTGGGTGCGAGAATACCGTCTGCTAAAATTTATGACGATTTCCCGAAGAAGGATAATGGGAAGAGACCGTTTATCACTATACTTGGTCCGCACCATAGGGAGCACACTTCTCTTTGGCACACTATTTTCATCATCAATACACTCCGACTCAAGGAATCAATATCAAAGAGAAAAGCATAGATACCTAAGGTTTCTGTACTAGTACATTTTGAGCAGCCCGTGGGGCAATTCCATGAGATGGATCATGAGTTTGATGCTCTAGTTTTTGTTATTATTGTTGCCTTAGAGTCTACTGCAGAAAGGAATGATGTTCAAGAAAAGCCTATTAATCATAAGTTGATTAAAGAGAAAGCAATGGATGATAAAGTAAGGAAGCTTAAAGCTGAGATTTTAGAATTGGAAAAGGAGCAAGGAATGAATGTTAATGATGAGGATTACGACCTATCAGATTATATAGATGAGGAGTTCATGGAAGTCAATGTCATCGAGACCAAGACTGCAGCATCTGCACAATATGCTCCACCTTTTGGTGAGGAGAACACCGCGGATGACTTGGAAAGGGCCATTTAGCTGAGGGAAAAGAAAATTATCCAAATGGAAAAGGGAATGAAGGAGATGGTTGCCACCATGGTCACCCGGCTACAATGCATTGACAATCACAGTCACAACAGATGGCATCTTCAGAAGTGAACCAGCCTGGAATAGTACACAAAATAGATGAAAGGAAAGAAGTTCCTTCTGCCAATAATGATGAGCCACAAAAAAAGATTCAGTTCAAAGTTTGATACCAAAAAATGACATCAAGCAGTTGATCAAGCATCAAGTGAGGGAGGTCTTAGCCCAGTATAAAGGTGGTGCATCAATTTCAATGGAAATACCTTACCCAGAGGAATTCAATGTCGTACCATACATTAAGGGATTTGTGCTACCAACCTTTAAGACATTCGATGGCACGGGAAACCCCCGAGGGCTTATTGCACACTTTCAGGTGAGTTGCTGCAACGCTAGGGGTAATGAAGCATTACTTTTCTGCCAGTTTGTGAGTAGTCCCTTAAGGATAGCATTTGATTGGTATGCAGAGTTACCCAATAGATTGGTTAAGACGTTTGTCAAATTAGAGAGCTTGTTTGTGAAGAGATTCACCAGAGCTCAACACCATGTTGCCATATGAGACATTGTGGTAGAGCGACAAAAGCCTAGCGAGATCTTGGTGGACTACATTTTAAGATGGAGAAACTTGAGAATGAAGTGTGATCCTGAGCTTCAAGAACAACAAGAAATTGAGATTCTACTTAAGGGCATCCATGTTTCAGTAGCCTTCATGCTTAAGGAACTTATGATTAAGTTATTTGAGAAGTTACTCAGAAAATCCAAGAATTGACAAAAATAAGTTGAGCATATAGAGTCTCTGGAAAGGCTAAAAAGTCTAGATCAGCTAAGGTGTTTGAGAAGAAGTCAAGGACAATGCCAGCAGTCGATAAGGGCAAGCAACCAATGAGGAGTCAGGCCGACTAGTCTCATCAAGATTCCCAGCAGTCATCATAGCACGGTCAATCTCAGCAGAGTATGGTCAGTAGTACAGTCAGCTTGGTCAACAGTCATTCCAGTAGAGATCGTACAGGATAGATGGAAGGCAGGTTTGTCAGTAGCAAATCGGTTGAATAGAGTGCACTACTTCAAAGATGAAGTTGTAGCAAAGATGTTTAGGAAATTGATGAAGAAGCCTGAGTTCATATTGTTTGAGCCCAAGAAACTAGTGGGGGTAGATACAAGAAGGATCACCCCAACTACTGCTCTTACCATAGATTACTTGAACACACCATACAGGTCTATTTTAGCTTTAAGGATTAGCTCGAGAAAAATTTCAAAAATGTAAATATAAAAATTGTGAAATAATATTTAATAGAACCTAAAAGAGGTTCTGTAAATATGATTTCATCTGAGCCAATTATTTTGATAGATCCATATGCAGATAAGGGTGGATGGAGCAAAATTTGGAGTAGATCCTCTAAGAAGATATTGGATCAGATTTAGATTGCCCACTTAGAGTCTATAGCCTACAAAGATGATGTTGGAGATTACGCTAAAGAAGTCTCCACAGTTGGAGATAAAGAAGAACAAGATAGCGAACGAAGTAAGAACTGATAGCATGAAGAGTAGGATTAGGGCTGCCCCCGTTAGATTGGTTATCTCAAATTTGGGGGAGAAATCTCTCAAACTGCTTACTCGGTATGATTATCTCTACGCCCCTTTGTGGTCTTTTGATTATAAGAAGTGCAATTTTGGCTACATTTTTATTGTCTCTAACGATGACGTAGCTGACCACAACCAATCTAACCACAATTTTGATTCCTTAATTGATCCTAAAATCATGTTAAATTCTGATGGATACACTAACAAAAATGAAAACGATGTCAATTATACCGGTTATGACAATTCAGGGAATGAGGATCTAGTCCTCGAGTGCCAAGGAACACTGGTTGCCATCAATTTAGACTTTTTGAGTTAGAATCAATGCTAAATGAATCAGTCATAATGTCGGGAGGAGAACCCCTGGGTCCGACCCAAAAGGTGGAAGAGATCACAAAAGTTAATATGAGGAGGGGGAAAGTGTTATCCTAGAGAATGGCTCCAATGGAAAAATGAAAGAAAATAGTTATTTGAGAAGAGGCGTCTCCACCAATGGAAGAAACACATGCTCAAGAGAATATCGGAGGCTCAAATAAAGTGGATTATAGCGTACTTGCTCATTTTAGAAAGTTATCAGCCAAGTTAAGCATTTATGACGCTCTGATCCTGTCAAAGGTAATGAAAGAAGCATTTACCTGATTCAAAAATTTGATTAACATAGTTTCCTAACACATCCTTGGATTAAGTTTGTTCATTAAAGGAAGGTAACCTTCACCAATGAAGACTTGCTGCTTGGTACTACCAACCACAATTGACCGCTCTACCTTTCTGTCAACATCAACATATTTGTACTTTTCAGAGTTTTGGTAAATTCAGGGGTGTCGCTCAACTTAATGAGTCTACGGATGTTAGCATACTTGGAAATCAACATTCAAGAAATTTCCGCCCATAGAATGATGTTAAAATGATTTAATCAAAAAGGAGAAAAAGCTCTTGGATCGATTACACTACTCATGATGGTTGGTGAGCTAGTAACAACCACTAAGTTCCATATCATTGATGCAAAAACCTCATTGAATGCTTTGCTTGGTCGACCATGGATTCATGAGCATAATATGGTTCATCGTCGCTGCACCAGTGCATCAAGTATTACAAAGAAGGATAAGAACACTGCATTAAGGGAAACCAACAACCTTTCTCAGTACATGAATTTGGCATCCATGAACACGCTGCCTACTATGCTCCTCTAAAGAAGGCCATCTTTTATCGATAAATTGCATTGAATGAAATTGAAGATTCAAAAGAATAGAAAAAAAAGGGATCATTCGACTTTAATTCAATGGTCTCCCACCGCTCCTTTACAACGAGTCGGTGGAGGTTCTTTTAGCCCACGCATCCGAGATCAAGGCCCAAAATGCTGGTGAGAAAGAATTAGTAGGATTTTTGAATGGAATATTGAACCATCAGCATTGACGTGGAAGGAAGCTCTGAAGAAGATAAGTTCGACAAAGATACAATGATAGTAAACCAAAAGAAGCCCTGGTTTGAGATGTCCTTGGAGGATATAGAGAAGAGTGAATATGAGTCGTCTGATTCATGACCTTAACTCTGATTCACCCCCATATGGCCAAGAGTCTATAATTCAAGGAAGTCTGCAGTGTTGGTTTGAATCCAATCAAATTTTACCATACTTCTCCTTCTCTTAATTTGGAAACCCATGTAAGGTTAGGAGAAATTGTTTCTAATGAATTAATGGAATTACCAGTTGGGTATTACTCTGCTTGTGTTCAAAATATGATTCAATAGGGTTGTGTGCTAAAGCAAATGTCAAAGGACAAATTACATCTTTTTGAGAAATAATGGAATGTTAAAGGTCAATCTCTCAACTCGAAAGAAGGTATCATATTTGGTATGATAGGAGACATTTCTAAATTTTGTATAGTTGTTACTAGCGTGTTGGAGGAGGATTGCCTCAATGTTGAAGATGATTCTGAAGATTCTTCGATAGATGACGCTCCACCAGCTAAGAAATTTGTCAACATCAAGGCTCAATATCATTACAATACTCTACTCACCTCAAAAAATTTGATTCAAGAGCATGCTTTATTCAGACTTGGAGGTACTATAGAGTTTATTGTGGATTGGCATTGGAAGAATTTTTGGTACTTCATAGCAGTGGCTGCTATCTCAGTTGTACATGAATTTTATGCCAACCTCTGAGAAGCTACTTATGATCAGGTTTTCATTCGTGAAAAAAGGGTATAATTTACCTGTGAAAGGATTAATTATCTTTATCAAATGTGGGATGACATGGACTGCGAGTACTCTTCATTTGAGACTTCTGATTCAAAGTTGGATGAAGTTATTTTATTTTTGAACGATGGAAGGGGAGTACGAAAAATTAAGAATAACCACAAGGTAAACTTCTCCACTTAAATTTTAAATGCCACTCTAAGGCATGACATTATTTCATTTCTATAAGAGTACTTCCTTTCAATCATCTTAGTGAAGTAACTAAAGAGAGATCCACTCTAAAATTTTGCATTCAATAAATGAAACAAATAAATATTGGCTCTCTTATTTATTAGAACACCCTCATTTCTTCTAGAGGTGGGACTACTGGAGGTTTAGGATACCCTATTTTGATTTTCACTTTATGTGGACAATTAGGAGTAGGATATGAGAGGCGGGAAGAATTACTACAGCCTCTAAAACCCATCAGTATACCCAACATGCATACTTATGAATTACATGTTGGATTAAGGACTAGAAGTGGAAGCAGTGATAAACCTTCTACTTTAGCTTCTAGACCTTTCACTTCTAGTACTACTTCACTAGATAGTTTGATGGAGCAATTGTTTATACATCAATGAGAAATTTTGACACTATAAAATAAGATAAAAAAACATTTATGCTCACTTGTTCCATAATGATGATTTCAATATATCTTTTCATGAGGCTATGGTAAAATTCATGAGGGTGATCATGCAGTAGAATTCCCTACTTGCTTTAGCTTTACACCTTATGATAGCAGAGAAATTGAGGAAGATGTAGAGGAGGAGGATGTGGAGGATGAGGATAGTGATGATGAGGAGAAGTTTTATCTTTATTTTTTTATGATTGTAGTTTGCTTTTGTGTTTATGGTAGATAGATGCATTCTTTAGATTCTGTGTTATTGTAAACTATTGTACTAAACTTGTTATCTGTGGTACTAGATTGTTTGTTTTTACTGTACTATCACCTGTTTTTAAACTTATTTCTTATGTTTAGAACTGTCCTTTACTTAGCAAATCTTTTTGATATGTCATGTTTAATGAAACTTCATGTACCATTATACACTTGATATTTTTAATTAGTACCTATAAAGTTTCATGTTCAAAACCATGTACATGTCAGTCTTGTTAATTGCATTTATTATTTTCTTCCTAACTACATTTCTGCACTATATGTTTTACCTATTAAAAATTTAAGTTTGAGGAAAGGAAAATTTTTTCTTAAATAAGACTAAACTTTATTTGTCCTCAATAAACTATATTTAAAATTATTTTAACATGACTCTTTGGTATTCGAGGTTAACATTAGATAACTATATTTTTTTTATATTATAAATATCATAATAGACTTAAGTAAAAGTTTTTAATAATAAAAGTTAGTTCAAGAATTAAGATATTTAGTATAAGAGTATAAGTCTATGCTTTTACTATTTAAATTAAAGTAAATTGTATTTTTGAAATATTAAGAGTCTTATAATTACATATAAGAAGAAATAAATGAGAATCAATGAAAAATATTGTTTGAAGCTAATATGCATTTATAAAGTAAGGAAATGTGAGAAGTTTTTAACTTTAGGAAGAGGATATTGAAGTTCAAAATTGTTAAAGGCTATCCAGATATAGTAGTCCTCACATAAAAAAAACATTGAAAACAATCCTAAAAGTAAAAAGCAAAGAAAAATCAAAAGAAGAAAAAGAAAAGCAAAAATAAAAAAAAAAGAAAAAAAATAAGTGTGAGGAGAAGCTTGAGGAGATGCTTGATAAAAAATTGGCTTCACTTGAATTATTTTAGAGAAAAGGACTTAATTACATTTCTGAATTTATATTCAAAATATTAGCATCCTTACTAATTGAGTTCTCATGAAATTCTTTTTCATAAAATTCTTCTAAGCCTCCTTTGTAAGATAAATTACAATTATTCTTGAAATGAATAAAAAAACATAACTCTTAGAATTGATTACTAAATATTCATACATTTGTTTTAACTTGAGTTATAAAAATCCTCTAAGTAAAGCTCACTACCATAAGTCATAATTTTTACATAGTGAAAGAGTTACTTGAGGACAAGTAACTAATTAAGTTTAGGGAATTTTGACATGTCTAAATATATTTAACTTATATATATATATATATATATGTATAACACAATCATCAGGATGCTGGCGGCTAAGGAGGATGCTGACGACTAAGGAGGGAAGCGCTCTGCTAGGGTTTCTGACAACATGGTGAGCTGCTGGAAGTGTTCCTGGGGCTGTTGCTTTCTTCAGAGTGCTTTGTTCTCCTCCTACACTGTGAAGTTTATCTCCAACACTTCTTTCTTAGGCTGTGGTGGTTCTTTTACTGCTTCTTTGGTTCTTCACTTGTTTTTCCCCCGCCTTGGCTTTTTTTTTACTGTTCCATTAGAGGCCTCCTTTTATGCTGGCCTCCTGCTTTCTATACCACTTGCTGTTTCTTTCCCCAATAGTTTTTGGGTTTTCTCTTTGTGGCTGGTGTCATGGCCACCCACAATGATGTTGACACTGATTCTAGTTGGACTAAGGCTACTTATGCAGTGATTGTTGGAAGAGCTAATGACACTCTCCAAGATCCTTCAAATTTAATTTTCCCTCAAGAATTTCATAATGCTACTGCTGGCAATGGGATTTGCCCTTGCATTCACCGCCTTGGCTTCAAAGATGGAGAAACTGCAGTCAACTTCTCTGCAGCTGAAATTGCTTCACTGAATGAAGAAGTCAGATTCACTCTTGTTGGAAAATTCTAATTGGGTCATCTTAAAATGGACCTTGTTAGAAGCTTCTTTGATTCTCTAAATTTCATTGGACAATGGAAGCTTGGTTTGATAGATGGCAAACACCTTCTTATCCAACTCTCAATGGAAGAAGATTATGCTAGGCTATTTGCTAAACAAGTTGTTTCTATAGCAGGAGTTACAATGAAAATCCAGCAATGGACTAGAGACTTTGACCCAACTAAGGAGCCTCCTGTGGTCCCAGTTTGGTTTAAGCTACCTGGTCTTCCATTACCTTCATTCAAGCTTAATGCACTGTTTAATATAGGGAGAGCACTTGGTACTCCCCTCAAGGTGGATGCTCCTACTTTCAATAAGGCAAGACCTGCTCTTGCTAGAATTCAAGTGGAAAGAGACATAACCCTCCTTGAGATTAAAAGGATATGGATTGGTTCTGATGAAGAGGAATTTTGGCAAGATATAACTGCTGAACAAAAGCCTTTTTACTGCCAACACTGTAAAATGTTTGGCCACACTATTGAGAAATGCTATAGGCTCCACCCCC
>NW_018236983.1:16208-16657 GCF_001263595.1 Phalaenopsis equestris | reverse complement strand
GAAGAGGATTGGCAAATTCAGAAAACCAGGAAAAAGAAAAAGCTGACTTCTGAGGTGCAGCAACTCCTACAAGGAACAAACTCTTCTAAGAAGGATGGAAAGACTAAGACTACTTCTGACTCTACCTCTACATATAATAGAGGAAGAACTAGGTGAAGGTCTCAACCTTACATTCAATTCTCTCCTATCAGTGATTAGTATTCCTCTTTGGAATGCTAAGGATCCCATGATTAATATTTTGTGTTAGAACATTAGAGGAGTGGCTCACCCCTCCTCTCTTTTGAGATTAAGACATCTCATCAGAATTCACAAGATTTGGTGTTTTGCAATTCTTGAACCTATGGTCACCAAATATCCTCAAAACATCATCAACAAGTTTTCCAAGTTTATTTTTTATGCTAATTCCACTAATAAAATCTGGCTATTTGTAAGACCTGAAATAAAGTGCA
>NW_018236983.1:13743-15393 GCF_001263595.1 Phalaenopsis equestris | reverse complement strand
TGTTGTCACTAAATTCACTGATGGTGATAGAAATACTAGATACTATCATGCTTGTATCAATCATAGAAGGAAGAGTAACATGATTTTAAACATAACCAACTTCAATGGCAGGAAGTTAACCAATGCTGATGAGATAGCTTATGATGCAGTCCAACATTTCCAAAATTTGTTCACCAAGGAGCTGGATTTTAGAAGCCCAATTGAAACTGAGATGTTCACTAACTGTCAGCAATATGTTCATAATTTAAATCTCACTAGTACCCCTTTGGAAGATGAGATAAAACAAGCCTTAGATTCCATTGATGGTCTCAAAACTACTTGGCCTGATGGCTACACATCTACTTTCTATAAAGCGACGTGGGATAGGACTAAACAAGACATTATGCTTGTCATATTATACTTGTTGTCCAAAACTTCTTTCTTGGTGTGGACCCCCCTAAATATTTCAGTGCCTCCACAATCACTCTGATACATAAGAATCAAAACAGGAAAACTTGGGGGGATTACAAGTCAATCAGCCTAACCAATGTGATCTCCAAAATAATCAGCAAAATCATTGTGTTTAGGCTGCAACCCCATCTCCATCATCTCATTAGTGACAACCAAGTGGCTTTTATTAAAGGGAGGAATATTACTGACAATATCCTACTTGCCCAGCATCCTACTTGCCCAGGAACTCCTGCTAGATCTTGACAAATCTTGTAGAGGAGGAAATGTCATCTTCAAACTGGACATAAGCAAAGCCTATGATACCATTAACTGGGATTTAATTCTTGATACTTTTTCTGCTAGAGGCTTGAATGAAGAATTTATTAATTTGATACACAGATGGCTTAAATGCAATGCACATTTAATTCTGATCAATGACAAGTATCATGGCTTCTTCAATGCTACCAGGGGGATCAAGCAGGGAGACCCCTTGTCTCCAACCATTTTTATACTTGCTCTGGACTACCGTTCAAGACAATTGAATAAGTTGGTTACTATTTCACCTCATTTGACTTTCCATCACAGATCTAATATCCTTATAAGCCATTTAGCTTATGCTGATGACATAATTATTTTCTCCAATGCTGCCAAGAATTCTGTCAGGAGGGTTTATAAATGCCTTCTCCACTTTCAGTATACTTCAGGGATGGCACTTAACAAACAAAAATGTCAATTTATTATTAATAAAAACTCTACTCCTCAGCTCAAGCACTGGATCTCTGAATACACTGGATTCAGCTATGCCAATCTCCCTATTAAATACCTTGGAATACATCTGCTCAAAGGAAGAACTAGACAAATATATTTCCAGGATGTCATTGATCAGATCAAAGCACAACTTGAACATTGGACTAGCTCTTTCCTCTATAATGGTGGGAAGATCACTGTTTTAAAGAGTATTCTCACTGCAATGACTGCTTACGTCCTACAAATGTTCTCCATGCAAAAGGGTACTCAACAATATATTGGAAGGATCTTCAACAAATTTCTCTGGTCTGGTCAAAGAAAGCAATTTCACTGGCTCCCTTGGCAGAAATTATGTAAACCTTTGCAAGCTGGTGGGCTGGGCTTTAAATACTTCCAACACTTGGGTTTCATTAATCTTTGCAAATTATGGATCAGATTCAGCCTTTGGGCAAGATTTCTAAAAGGGAAATACTG
>NW_018236983.1:11725-13476 GCF_001263595.1 Phalaenopsis equestris | reverse complement strand
AGTGAACATGTGAGGTGGGTTAAGGATACTCCTATCTCATCCATTTCCAAAGACAAAATAATCACTAAACAGGCTTACTCCCAGAAATTATCAGCCTACATTTACCATCATTTCTTTAATTGGAACCAGATGCCTTGGGGTAAAGCCATTTGGGGTAAATTCCTAACTCCCTCTATGTCCTTGTTCTGCTGGAGACTCTGGCATTCCTTATTGCCTACAAATGATATTTTAAAGATGAAAGGGCTAAGAGGACCTTCAATCTGCCCACTTTGCTGTGTTGCTGAAGAAACCTTAGATCACCTATTTTTCTCATGTGCCCTCTCACAAGAAATTTGGTCAGGTTTAATCAAGCTCCTGAACATTAATAGTCAGAATTTAAGCTGGCTTAAATTTTCTACTAGCTGGGAAGATTGGCATAACAACAACCTTTGGGTGATACCATGTATTGTGGCTTGGTTCATATGGATGTACAGAAACAACAAAAAATTTGATGAGAAGTTTTCAGGGACAAAATCTGTGATTATTAATTGTATCTCTTATATTCAGAAATTGATCAAGTTTCATCACTTCCCTAAATTTATAAAGCACTGGACTCCAGGAAACAATACTCCTTTTCTTCAGTCTTTCAATCTAATCCTTTGGAGTCCTCCCCCTACTGGTTGGTTGAAGGTCAACACTGATGGCAGCTTCTCAAATGGTTGTGCTGGTATTGGGGGAATCTTCAGGAATTCTCATGGCTCTCCCATTCTATATTTCACTACTCCTGCTATGGAAATGGATGCTTTGGAGACGGAATTCATAGCTATCTACTGGGCCATCAGAATTGCTTCTTGCTACCACATGGGTCCTTTGATCATAGAAACAGATTCTACTAATTGCATTAAAATCCTCCTTCATGATGAAACTCCTCCTTGGAATATAACCAGATGGAACAATTTGTTATTAGCCCTATTACCCAAATACAAGATCAATATCAATTATATTCCTAAAGAGGGTAATTGTTCAGCTCATTGGCTTGCCTCCCAGGGTAGAAATACTGAACAAACTTTTGTTGGGCACCTAGGGTAGAAATACTGAACAAACTTATGTTGGGCTGACACTTACACCTGAATTAAAATTTCTGCTGAATGGTGACAATTTGGCACTCCCCTATATCAAATGTATGTAACTGCTATGGGAGGTAGGCCCTTGGGGGAAGGTATTGAGCTACATAGTGTTAGACTTTACTGTTGGTCCTTGTATGTAATTTCTTTTTATGTGTCCATACTCATGTGTTCCCTATTTTAGTTTCTGCTTTTTGGGAGGATATATATCTCTCCAACTCTTGTAATCCCCATTTGGTTCTTTATTAACATGTAAGGAGCCTTAGTTGCTCTTTTCTCTTAATATATATATATAGTATATCTTCGGGAAGATCTTCGGGAAGCTGGCGGCTGGACCTAGCTGTGCTCTGCTAGGGTTTTGGCTGTGATGGAGCTACTTGGAGGTGTTTTGGACTTGAGTGAAGCTTGCTTTCTCTTCAAGAACTCCCTGGGGTTTGTGGTGGTGGTTTGGGTTTTGCCCAGGAAGTTTGTTTCAAGTTTTGTTATTGTTCTGCTGCTAAAGTTGTTGTTAGCTACTACTTTTTCCTTGGTTTTTCCCTTCTTTGCTGGTTTTCCTAGTTTCAGTTCTGATTGATACTTTTTGAGGATCTGAAATTGCTTCTCTCTTTCTGCTGGACTTTGGTCTTTTCTGTTTGAGGGTTCTCTCTT
>NW_018236983.1:9270-11635 GCF_001263595.1 Phalaenopsis equestris | reverse complement strand
CTACCACATTGATGTGGATACCAATGCCTAATGGACCAAGGCTACCTTTGCTGAAGTTGTTGGTAGTGGCTTGTAAGTACCTAAATCCTTTGAACATTTGGTTTTCCCTCAATGTTTACATGATGCTGCTGTTGGGAGGGGAGTTTGCCCCATTGTTAATCCTTTAGGAGTAAAGGATGAGGAACCTGCAATTATCTTCTCCGCTCAGGAAATTAGTGAGCTCAATGAAACAGTAAAATTTACTCTGGTTGGCAAATTCTAGTTTGGCCAGCCTAAAATGGATTTGGTAAGGAAATTCTTTGGGGATTTGAAATTAACAAGTGCTTGGAGGCTAGGTCTAATAGATGGAAGGCACCTGCTAATTTCATTATTTAATGAAGAGGA
The DNA here is from genome assembly GCF_001263595.1 of Phalaenopsis equestris. Taxonomy (NCBI): domain Eukaryota; kingdom Viridiplantae; phylum Streptophyta; class Magnoliopsida; order Asparagales; family Orchidaceae; genus Phalaenopsis; species Phalaenopsis equestris. The sequence goes on along the minus strand of NW_018236983.1, from coordinate 11,251 downwards.
CTATGCAAGGGTTTTTGCCAAACAAACTCTAATTATCAATGGAGTTCCAATGAAGTTAATGAAGTGGGCACCTAAGTTTAATCCCTCAAAGGAACCCCTTGTAGTTCCTATTTGGTTCAAATTCTCCAACCTACCTATTCAGTACTTCCATTAAAATGTTCTTTTCAACATCAATAGGGTGCTTGGTTGCCCCTTGAAAATTGATGCCCCTACTTGTAATATTGCTAGACCTGCTGGTGCTAGAGTTTTGGTAGAAAGGGACATCTCCCTACCTGAAATAGATAGGGTGTGGATAGGTACTTCTGAAAAAGGATTTTGGCAGCAAATAGTCATGGAACAAAAGCCAGTATATTGTCAACATTGTAAAATGTTTGGACATAATGTGGAAAGGTGTTATAGACTACACCCTCCATCTAAAAGAAAACCTGCTGGGGTGAGAATTACTTATAGGCCAATAGAAATAGATGGAATGATAGTGGCAACTGTTGCTACTGATGTTGTAGTTGAAAGCACTATTGGGGTTAAACTCAACAATAGTGATGTGGAGCAAGAGGAAGCCTTTGGCATTAATAGAAATTTAAAGGAAAATATAATACATGATGACAGCTTAATCAGTATTAATCCAATTAGAGTTGAAGACCAGAGAATTGAAAGTTTTATTGATGTCTTAACTGAAGATTGGCAAGTTCAAAGAAGCAATAAAAAGAAAAAAGGAAAGTTAGAATTTAAACAGCCTTTGGAGGGTCCAACTACAATGGATCACCATCCAAGGACTAGAGGGAAAGGAAGGACCTTCTCTCAATGATTAAGTTTCTTATTTGGAACATTAGGGGTATTGTTCACCCCTCTTCTCTCAAGAGATTAAAAAATCTAGTGAGAGTCCCATAAAGTTTGGTGCTTTACCATTCTTGAACCATTAGTTACTAAAAATTCCCAAAAAATTCAGAAGAAGTTCCCTCATTTTGATCATTTCTCTAACTCCAATAACAAAATTTGGCTATTTGCTAGAGCTGAATTACAATGGTCTGTTTTGGTAAATCATTCTCAGTTTATTCACATCCAATTCTATATTGGAGCTCAAGTTGGCTATGCCACCTTCATTTATGCCAGTGGCCTTGCCAACAACCAAGCCACCTTATGGAATGAGCTGACTCGGATTGGACAAGCAGTAAACTTTTTTTGGATTTTGGGGGGTGACTTAAACTTTAGTTCCTCTCTTGGTGAAAGAAAAGGTGGTAGACCAGCCCTCCTACTGTCTCTGCAATAAACATGTTCAATGATTTTCTTTCTGAGGCTGAGTTGTTTGATTTGGGGCATCAAGGGCCAGACTTCTCTTAGAGAAGAGGTGTCATGTGGGAGAGGCTGGATAGAATGATGGGTAACTCTAAATGGATTCAGACCTTCCCTTGCACTATCATTACTCATTTAGCCATGGAAGGTTTTGATCATAGACCACAATTATCCAAAAGCCTCTGTTGTGTACTATCCAAAATACTGAAAAGCCTAATAAAGCTCCTTTCAGATTCCAAAACATGTGGATTCCAAAACATGTGGACACTTCATCCTCAATTTGTTGAAGAAGTTTATACGGTTTGGAGGGCTAAAGGGAACTCTAATCCCTGGTTAAAACGGTGGATTCTTCAGAATAAAGTTGGCTGCTCATCGAAAGAAGTGGAATTGGGAAACATTTGGCAATATTAATGAAAACTTGACCACTGCCCAAAGTGATGTTATCAGAATAGAAAAGAATTTTCAAATGGGATTGAATTCTGAAGCTGAACTGCACAAAGCCAACGAAGAATTGTTAATGCAAACCAATTATACTGAATGTTTTCTGACACAAAAAGTTGTAGTCACCAGATTTATTGGAGTCAGAAACACCAGTTATTATCATGCTTGTATTAATTTCAGAAGGAAGAATAACATGATCCTTTCCATACATGATTCTAATGGTAAGGTAGTAACTGATGTTGAGGACATT
>NW_018236983.1:7655-8997 GCF_001263595.1 Phalaenopsis equestris | reverse complement strand
TTCACTGCTTCCACTATAACCTTGATTCCCAAAAATTCTAGCAGGATTGGGTGGGGAGACTTCAGACCTATCAGTCTAACAAATGTCCTGTCTAAAGTTATCAGCAAGGTTATTAACAACAGGCTCCAAACTCACCTCCAGCAACTTATCTGTAATAACTAGGTAGCATTTGTGAAAGGGAGACAAATCTCTGATAATATTCTCTTGGCACAGGAGTTGTTGCTGGACCTTGACAAAAAATGTAGAGGCAGCAATCTCATTCTGAAATTAGATATCCATAAAGCTTATGATACTATCAATTGGAATTTTATCTTGGGCACTTTAAATGATAGGGGTTTCTCCGGGGCCTTTATAAATTTGGTAAGAAGGTGGCTTTGTATTAACAATCACTCTATCTTAATCAATGGTAAAAGCCAAGGTTTCTTCTGCCTCTAGAGGAATTAAACAAGGAGATCCATTGTCTCCTATTATCTTCATTCTTGCTATGGATTATCTATCTAGGCTTCTAAATCAAATGTTTGCCTCGTCTCCTCACTTGACTTATCAACATAGATCTAACATTGGGGTGAGTCATCTGTCATATGCTGATGATATAATCATTTTCTCCAAGGCTACCAAGACTATTGTGAAGGCTCTTTACAAAGGACTTACACACCTCCAAACCACCTCTTGTATGCATCTTAATAAACAAAAATGTCATTTCTTTACTAGCTCAAACACTCTTCCACATATTAAGCAATGGATTGCTCAGCACACTGGTTTCAGCAAAGCTTCTCTACCAATCAACTATCTTGGTGTCCAATTAATCAAATGGAGAACCAAGCAAACTCAATTCAATGGGGTTATTGACCAAATTCAAAAACAGCTGCAATGTTGGACTAATTACTTCCTCTCTAATGGAGGTAGAATCACCCTCCTTAAAAGCATCCTAACTTCCATTCCATCGTATGCTCTTAAAATGTTTGCCATGAAGAAAGGAACTCAGATAAGGCTGGGCAGAATTTTCAACAAATTTCTGTGGGCTGGACAGAAAAAACAATTTTATTCGTTAGCTTGGAATAAACTATGTAAACCCTTAAGTGCTGGAGGTTTAGGCTTTAAGGATTTTCAGCTACTTAGTATCATCAACCTATGCAAACTATGGATAATGTTTAGAGCACAAGACAGTCTTTGGGCTATGTTTATGAAGGGGAAGTATTGTAGGACAGTTCATCCTACTATGGCTCAGAAGAAGGTGGGTGATTCCAGGCTATGGACTAAGCTTTTGGAGATTAGAAGTAAAGTTGAGGATTTGTTTATCTGGGAGCTTGGCAAAGACCAGGTTAAGGTCTGGCTGGATAAT
>NW_018236983.1:6452-7523 GCF_001263595.1 Phalaenopsis equestris | reverse complement strand
TGGGTTAAGAAAGCAAAAATCAATCCTAGGCAGAAAGATAGACTCATTACTAGACAGGCTTCCTAAAAAAATGTCTGCCTTTATCTTCCAAAAGTTATATGAATGGCAACCTGTCAAGTGGGGTAAATTGATTTGGGGGAAGTGGTTAACACCTTCCATGTCCTTTTTCTGCTGGAGGCTATGGAAATCCTTACTTCCTACTGATGACATTTTGAAGATGAAAGGGCTTAAGGGACCCTCTTGCTGTCATCTGTGCAATAAAGCTGAAGAAAGTCTAGACCATTTGTTCTTCTCTTGTTGTTTCTCCCAAAGGGTTTGGTCTGATATACTAAAATAGCTCAATATTGACACTTTGAAAGTCAGCTGGCAATACTTTTTGGGGTGTTGGATGGAATGGATAGATGCTAAATTAATAATCATTCCTTGTGTTGTTGCCTGGTTCCTTTGGATGTTCAAAAACCAGTTTAAATATGAAAACAACAAACCTAAGCAGATGGATGTGGTTCTGAATTGTATTTCTTATTTGCAAAAGATAATAAAATTTCAAAATTTTCCCAATATTTTCCTGAATTGGGTGTTCCCAATAAATAAAATTTCAAAATTTTCCCAATATTTTCCTGAATTGGGTGCCCAGTGTGCAGAAGCTGATTTAGCCTACTCTAGTTCTCTGGAACCCACCTCCTGAAGGGTGGTTGAAAGTCAATACAGATGGAAGCTTTTGTAAGGAGGCTGCTGGTGTGGGAGGAATCTTTACGAACTCTTTGGGGAAGTGCATGTTAAACTTTTCCGCTGCAACTTGGGCAATTGATGCACTAGAAACTGAAATGATTGCTATTTATTTGGCTATCCACCTTGCCAAGCAATGCAACATCATTAAATTGATAGTTGAGTAAGATTCTCTCAACTGTATTAAATTATTGAATCAGGAAGAAGCTGCTTCATGGAATTTTGCTAGGTGGACTACCAAGATCAAGAGCATATTGATCAATGTTGAAGTGATTTTTCAGCATATCTTAAGGGAAGGGAACACTCCTGCACATAGTTTGGCAGCTAGGGGGAAGGAAAATGAAG
>NW_018236983.1:0-6159 GCF_001263595.1 Phalaenopsis equestris | reverse complement strand
TATATATATATATAAGCTGGAGGCTGAAGTAAGAGGTGCTCTGTTGGGGTTTCTGGCAGGATGAAGTGTTGTTGGAGTGATTTCTGTGGAAGGTCTGGCCACTTTCTTCTCAAGGGAGCTGGTTTCTTTCTCTTATTACCTTGGGAGTTTGCTTTTACCTCTCCTTTTTCTAAGACTTTGGTGGGTCTTACTGTTCCATTGGAGTTTTCTAGGTTTTGGCCTTCTTCCTCTGTTCCACTGGTTTCTTCTGGTTTTACCCAGATTTCTCTAGCTCTAGTGGTGGATACCCTCCCCCTTCTGGTGTAGGGCTCTGCTGGTTTGACGTTTGCAGTGTGGTTTGACCTGTACAGACCACATAAAGTCCTTTTGACTTTTTCTTTGTGGTTTACTGGTACTGTGGTTTTAAGATTGTGATTTCTATGGAGTATGGCTAGTCTTATTGATATTGAAACTAATGTTCAATGGGCAAAGGATACTTATGCAAGACATTTAGTCTTCCCATAGAAGTTCCATGACACAGCAGTTGGAAAGGGTAATAGCCCTTGCATTCATCCTTTAGGTACTAAGGAAGGAGAACCAGCAGTTTATTTCTCACCTCAGGAAATTAATAACCTAAATGATCAAGTAAAATTTACCTTGGTGGGGAAATTTCTTCTTGGCCACCTTAAAATGGAATTAGTTAGGAATTACTTTGCTTCCTTAAAATTCAATGGAGATTGGCAGATTGGAATTATAGATGGAAGACATCTACTTATACAACTCTCAGGGGAGGAAGACTATGCTAGACTATTTGCAAAACAAGCTATTCAAATTGGAGGCACCACCATGAAAATCCTGAAATGGGATCTTGATTTTGACCCTAGTAAGGAACCCCCAATAGTTCCCCTATGGTTTAAATTACCTAGCCTCCCAATTCAGTATTTTAATCTCAATGCTTTATTTAATATTGCAAGTGCAATAGGGAGACCTATGAAGGTGGATGCTCCCACATACAATAAAGCCAAACCTGCCCTAGCCAGAATTCTCATTGAAAGAGATGTAACTCTTCCTGAAATCAATAGGATTTGGATTGGTAATGACAAAGAGGGATTCTGGCAAAAAGTGATGTTAGAACAGAAACCATACTGCTGTCATCACTGCAAGATGTTTGGACACACCAAGGATAGATGTTTCAGCCTTCACCCCTCTCCCCCAAGAAGACTGTGGTAACTCAGGAAAGGTATACTCAGTCTATTCCCCCAGAAACTTCAGTTGGTGTGGAACCCTCTCCAACTGGGAATTTGGAGGACATGCTAGATACACCCAGAAGCTCTATAGCTCCATTTGGCTCCACAGATCCCACTAATACTTCCCCCAGAAAAATCAGGGAGGAGGTGAATCAGAGAAATATTATAACACCTCTATCAGTTCCTTTAGATGAGGTGGTGCAACCTAAGGAGATCAACCAGAAAATTACTCTTGTAATAGATGCTCCTCAGAAGAATGTCATAGCTGAGATGAAACACCTAATGGAAGAGGAATGGAAAACACAGAAATCTAAAAAGAAGAAAAAGGTTCAGTCTGAAGTGCAGAAATTAAGGGATGGTAATATTGGGTTCACAGAAGCTTTCAAGATGGGGGGACCTCCTCCTTCTAGAGGAAGGACCAGATCAAGATCTCAGCCTCTCCCCATTACAATCCCCCCCATGATTAATATGCTGTGTTGGAATATTAGGGGCATAGCCCATCCTCAGTCTTTAAAAATATTGATTTATCTCAATAAAAAATACAAACTGTGGTGCTTTGCTATTCTTGAACATTTGGTTCAGCATAACTCACAGAGAATTATTCAAAGATTCCTTGGTTTTTCTCACTATGCTAACAAAAATAATAAAATTTGTTTCTTTTGTAGGAAAAAAATACAGTGGAGCATTGTAATGGATCATCCTCAGTTCATGCACCTTTCACTACTTGTACAAGGACATCTGGAGTTTGCTAATTTTATTTATGCTGGTAGTCTGAAAGCTGATATACAGAAGGCTTGGGAGGGCTTACATCTCATCAGCACTAATATGGATTCTCCTTGAATAGTAGGTGGAGATTTTAATTGTATCACTAATGCAGCTGATAAATCTGGAGGGAGACCTCCCAACCTGTCTAAAATGACTTATTTTAATGACCAAATTCAACAAGCTGGTTTGTTTGACTTAGGATACCAGGGTCCTAAGTTCACTTGAAAAAGGGGTCTTCTGTGGGAAAGAATTGACAGGATGTTAGTTAATGACCACTGGCAAAAACATTACCTCTTAACATTTGTTACCCACCTAACCCCTCACTGGTTCAGACCACAGACCACTCCTCATCTCCATAACTTCACCAAGTACTACCTCACTCCACCATCCTTTCAGATATCTAAACATGTGGTCTACCCACCCCCTTTTCATTAACTGTGTGGCTTCCAACTAGATGGGAATTGAACACACTGACCCTTTAATTAAGCTAAGCCTTCTGCATTAGAAAACCAGCAAAGCATTGAGGAAGTGGGGTTGGGAAACTTTTGGAAATGTATTTTCCAATGTCTTATCTGCTGAGAAAGAGGTTGAGAGGCTTGAGGCTATTGTTTAGAATAATTCTGCCACTAAAACTGAGTTGCTTACTGCCCAGACTAATCTAAATAAAGTTATTGACATCCAGGATATGCTACTCAAATAAAAAGCTTCTGTTAACGGTTTTACTGAAGGGGACAGAAACACTAAGTTCTACCAGGCCTATATAAGTTACAAGACGAAGTGCAATACCATACACTCCAGATGGCTTAATGATAATGAACTTATAGCTAAGGATGCTGTTAAGTACTACAGCTCCCTCCTGAACTCTTTTGCTGATCTAAATACTGACTATAAAAAATACTTTGTCGAAGAATCAAGTTACACTGGTCCGCTGAATCTTACTGAACTTCCTTCTGTTGAGGAAATTTGGGAAGCCTTGAACACAAGTGATAGGTCTAGAGCAGCTGGCCCTGATGGCTTCACTGCTGACTTCTATAAAAAAGCATGACACATCATCAATAAGGAGGTGGTGGAGGCAATTAAGAGTTTCTTCAGAGGAGTCTATCTCCCCAGCTATTTAAGTAACACATCTATTGTGCTAACCCCTACAGGAGATTTGCAAAAGACTTGGGAACACTACAAGCCTATAAGCCTTACATCTGTCATAAGCAAACTTATAAGCAAGTTCACTGTGAGAAGACTTCAACAACATCCTGACAAGATTATCTGTCCAAACCAAACTGCCTTCATTAAAGGTATATTCATTAATGATAATGTGTTGTTAGCACAAGAATTCACTCTGGATTTAGATAAAATCAGTAGAGGGGGTAACTTCATGTACAAATTAGATATCAAGAAGGCTTATGACACCATTGACTGGAATTTTATCTTGGGGATACTTGCAGCTAGAGGTTTTCAACCAAAATTTAGAAATCTCATCCAAAGGTGGCTTATTAACAATAACCACTCCATCTTAATCAATGGCCAACTCAAGGGGTCTTTCACAGCTACTAGAGGACTAAAACAAGGTGACCACTTTCTCCCACTATCTTTATAATTCCTATGGATTACTTCTCTACAATGCTTGACAAGAACATCCTCAACCAATAGTACTCTAGATTCCACCACAAATCCAATATAGCAATTTCCCACATCATGTATGCTGATGATATTATGATATTTTCCAATGTCCAAAAGATTGTTGTGAAGAAAGTTTATAAATGTATACAACAATTTCAGAATTACTCTGAGATGGAGTTCTGCCTTACTAAATGCCAACTTATATTTAATAAGAGGGCTTCTTCCAACATTAAGCATTGGATCTCCAACTACACTGGCTTCTCTACTGCTAGGGACCCTGTGAAATATTTGTGGGTTCAACTCATATGGGGGAGATAAAAAATGACCCAATTTGATGATGTATTGCAGAAAATACAGAAAACTCTATCTAGCTGGTCTCATTCTTTCCTGTCTAATGGGGGTAGAATTACTCTCCTTAGAAGCATCTTAACTACCTTCCCCTCTTATATTCTCCAAACCAACTACCTCAAGAAAAGCACCCAAATTCAGTTGGAGAGAGCATTCAACAGATTCTTATGGGCAGGTCAAAGACAGCAGCTACACTAGGCTTCATGGCAGAAGGTAGCCAAACCAATTGCAGCTAGTGGGCTGGGATTCAAGTGTCTCCAACAAGTAGCACAAATAAATTTCTGTAAGATGTGGATTCACTTCAGAACATAAACTTCCCTGTGGGCCAAATTCATGTATGGCAAGTATTGCAAGGGCCAACACCCTTCCCTAATTACCAAGAAGCTGGGGGACTTCAGAATCTAGACTAATATGCTGAAAATCAAAGAGCTAGCTGAAGGCATCTATACATGGATTTGGGGAATGGAAAAGTGAGCTTCTGGCTTGACAACTGGTGCCCAAAGGACTGGCTTGGGCCCTCCCCTTCAGACTTTAACCCTCAACTCTCAGTCTGTGACCTCTGGGATGGGGACTCCTGGGATGTTCCTAAGCTCCAATCCATTCTACAGGAGTTTCACTTATCTCCAAGTCACTAAGAATGTGTTTGATAAAGGCAGAAAAGATAGGATCATATGGCACAGCTACACTAACCAAAGCTTGACTAATGTTATATATGCTAAGTTAAGTGAATGAGATAAGGTCAATTGGGGTGAAGCCATTCGGAACAGATTTCTATCCCCTTCCATATCCTTCTTCTGTTGGAGATTCTTCAACAACCTCCTGCCAACTAATGATATTCTTAAACTTAAGGGACTAAGAGGACCCTCTAGATGCTATCTCTGTCTGAAATCTGAAGAGAATAATAACCACCTTTTTTTTAATTGTGAGTTTGCTCAAGATGTGTAAAAAGAACTCCTTAATAAGATTAAAGGTGAGAACTTGGATAAGGACTGATCTAGTCTTAAAGCTGGTTGGAATAGCTGGAAAAGTAAACAAGGGGAGTCTATCCCCTTCATTGTGGCTTGGTTCTTGTGGATGTGTAGGAACAACAACAAACATGAAGACAAGATTAGTCAACACACCAAGGAAACTAGAAACTATGTTTCTTATTTAAACAAGCTAATCCAGCTTAAGAACTTCCCAAGCATAAGTTTGTCTCAGACCAGTGCCATGAATAGTCACAACACAATTGAGACTGTCACTTGGCAACCTCCTGATTTTCAAACCATGAAAATTAACACTGATGGTGGCTTCTCTAAATGGGGTGCATGGGTGGGGGGTTTTAGAAATTCCTCTAGCAATTGTCTGCTATTCTTTCATGCTCCTACAGTGGCCAATGATGCTCTTGAAGCTGAGCTCATTGCTGTTTATTGGGCCCTTACAATTGCACAGAAACTAACATGGCAGAAAGTGTGGATTGAGGTAGACTCTTTACAGCTGATCACCTTGCTTACCACTGATTGGCTATCCTCTTGGCATCATATGCAATGGAAGCAGAAAATTGACAAACTTTACAAGAAGTTCACAGTATAAATTTCCTTCATATACAGAGAAGGAAACCAACCTGCTAATTGGTTGGCCAAACAAGGAATCTATGCAAACTCCATTTCTGTTGATACAAGACCTCCTATCCCTCTTGCCCTCTTGCTCCATGGTGATAAGCTGAAGACTCCCACCACAGATTCAAGCCTAGTCAACTAAAAGAGACTGTCCTGGAGCTTCTCCCTTTTTCTCTTTATTTAGCTGTTTTACTCTCTTGTAAGCAATTTTGAGGATTGGTCTTCCTCCTTTTGTTTGGGGCCCTTCCTTTGGAACTTTTGTACTACTTTAAATGATCAACATGTAGGGAGCCGAATAACGTTCCTTCCATAATATATATATATATATATAAGAGGGAAATGGCAGAGGAGACTAGGGTTCAAGGTTCTGGATTCCCTGGCGATTTCGTGCTCCTCTTCGTGCTCCATGGCTGGTGAGATCTTTCCACATCTTGTTTTCCTTCGTTCTCACGCTATTTTTGCAATGCCGCCCACTCGTTCCTTCGTCGATGCAGTTTTAGAGGGCAGTGGGGCGACGTCTGGCTCTACCGTTTCTTTTATGTTTCCTCAAGGCTTTCATGATTCCTTTAATATTGGGGGAGATTACTCTTTTGTCAAGAAACTTG
>NW_018236982.1:0-1267 GCF_001263595.1 Phalaenopsis equestris | reverse complement strand
GGAAGAGAGTTGGAGGAAGTGGTCCAGAATGATTCAAAGTGGGAGAATGAGAACTTGAAACCTGAAAGACCTATGGATGAACTTTCCAAAGATTTAGGAACACTAATCTTACTCTCTAGGAATAATTTAAAAAGACCACGATCATCATTTCCTCAAAGACTCTAGAAATAAAAACTAGATCAATAATTTTATTGGTTCTTGGAAGTATTCAAGAAGCGGATGATCAATACTCCATTTGCTGATGCTTTGGAGCACATACCCAACTATGTGAAATTCATGAAGGATATTCTTTAAAAGAAGAGTAAGTTTAGAGATTTTTAGATGGTAGCACTCAGTAAGAAGTGCAGTGCTATTATTCAGAAAAAGCTTTCTCAGAACATAAGGATCCTGAAAGCTTTACAATTCCATGTGCTATTGGTAAGAAGTTATATGAGAAGGCACTATGTGATTTGGGTGCTAGTATTAATCTCAGGTCATTTTCCATTTTCAAGGCATTAGGATTAGGAGATGTTTTTTCTACCTCTATAGCCCTTCAGCTTGTTGATCGCTCGATCACTTATCCGAAGGAGGTTATAGAGGATTTCCTTGTAAAGGTGGATAAATTTTATCATCCTTAGTGTTTTCATTGCATTATATATAGAGGAAGATAAAGAGATTCTCATTATACTTGGTTGAGTTTTTCTAGCCATCTACAGAGCGATGATTGACATGCAGAATGGAGAGCTTAAAATCAGAATGAATGACCGGGAGGTAACATTTAATGTGCTAAAATCTAAGAAGCTTCCTTATAATTATAATGAAGATGCATGTTACAGGATGAATTTGATTGACTATTTATGTAGTAGCTATTTTTGGGAGAGTTGTGAAATTAGATTAGCGAAGAAAGATTTAAGAAATAATGATTCTACCAAATTTATTGACAAATCTATTCTAGTGATTGAAGATAACCCGAGAATTGTTAGGGAGAGGTTTGAGTGTTGACCTCACTTTTGGTTGAGGTCTAGTTTTTCCTCTTTAGTAGCCTAGGGTTTAGCCGTCTTGCCATAGGACTTTCCTGTTGACTATTCCAAGAGAATAGTAAAGGAACCCTCACCATTAGAAATTCCAAACTCCTCTTTACTCAACTTAAAGTTCCATATAATGGTCCTAACCTCTAGCAATTAGTAGGTGGGGTCATTATGTAGGGAGCCCAAGGAGAGTTCTCATAGGATTTCTTGACATTAGGTTTAACCCTGGAGCTAAGGTACTCACCTCACTCACAATCACT
>NW_018236981.1:0-261 GCF_001263595.1 Phalaenopsis equestris | reverse complement strand
TATATATATATATATATATATAACACTAATTCTCATCATCCGACATGAATATCGAGATATGATATGGATCTCATGGCAATCTTGAGCAAGAAATGCTCAAATTTCAATTAAGAATCATCCAAAGCTCCGATTTTAGCAAATTTACAATCAAACTGACCAGCTCGATGAGATAAACTTAATGGTATCAAAGTGTATTTGAAGGGCCAAGTAAATGTCAAATCTAACTAGTTTATTGTCAAACTAAGTGTGTCAACAAGACCA
>NW_018236980.1:0-575 GCF_001263595.1 Phalaenopsis equestris | reverse complement strand
ATTGAACCTTTGAAAAAGATTTGTTATCCTTGTGTATTGAGTCAAGAAGGCTAAACAAGGAGCATTGAGAATCTTCTTTACTCTGTTAAAACCACTCTCTCAACAGTATATATTAACACAACTAAAGGCCTGACTTTAAAGTAAAGGAATACATCCTAATGAACACCGAACTTCGTGCTGTCAACTTCATTATGAAGGATGATTGCTCAAGGCAGTTTGACTTTGCATAAGCAAGGTTAAATAAATAAAATAAATAAGGAGTAAGATCAGAAGTTATCTTATAAAGATAAATAAGTTCAAACTAAAAATAAGGTTCCATTTCCATTAAAATGAAAATTGTTTAATGCATCAAGTAGAAAAGAAAGTATTAATCCACATCATTTAAACCAACATCTTTTCTGAATATCACTCATATTTTTGTTAGGTTCGCCAATTAAGGTCCGCAAATCTCAAAAAAAAAAAAAAAAAAAAAAAAAAAAGAAATAAAAACAATAAATATGACTTCATGGCTCAAATCCATTCCCAGAAGGATGACTTGGACTTTAGCAATACATGCTAAAATTGTCATAAATTGA
>NW_018236979.1:0-285 GCF_001263595.1 Phalaenopsis equestris | reverse complement strand
ATGAGCTTGGGCAACTCCTTGCCTTCTACGTCTAGAGCACCCTGGCTTCCCAGGTATACCTAGCAAGTTATTGAATCCAAGTGTCAGGTTACAGGTATAAGGTAGGGGTGTAAAAGAGCCGAATACGAGCGAGCCCAGGCTCAGTTCAAGTCCGGCTCATTTATATTTCGAGCTCAAAAAGTGCGTTAGTGTTTGGTTCGTTTGCTTAGCAAACTGAACAAGAGCTGTTCACGAACAAAAAAACAAAAAATCGTTTTGACAACCCTAATTACATAGCCATAAGAT
>NW_018236978.1:0-548 GCF_001263595.1 Phalaenopsis equestris | reverse complement strand
CTTAATTCAATATCTTTGAAATATCCTTATCATTTAAACTCTTTGAAGATAATTTTTCTTGATTTAATTGAGAGTATTCTTAGATAACTTCAGTTACCTAAGATGTAATTAAGTATAGGGGCTTGCCCTTATAGGAAGTTCTTCCCGAACCCAGCATAATATAAACCCTATTTAATTCCTTATATTAAATAGGGGAATTTGTCGGCCAATACATTGGTTTCGCAGACCAAACGGATGTCATAATTTTTGTTTTAGTTTATTTGATCGAGCCTGACCCTCAATTCTTATGTTTATCCTTCGGGATAGATACATGATTTGGGATAAAGCGCTCTTTCATCTAAACTATGAAAATTATGGAGTCAGTTTGACTTCCTCTCTTTCAAAACCTAACTTTTTAAACGTCCGTTTTTTAAAAAAAAAACGTCCGTCCGAAGCGGGCAACGGGATTATAATTCCGATGACCGACAGCTCCTTATGGGCAAATCCCACACCAAAAATAGTACCAACAGCTTATGGCGACTCCGCTGGGGATGGCTTCTCTCCATTAA
>NW_018236977.1:0-891 GCF_001263595.1 Phalaenopsis equestris | reverse complement strand
AGGAGGAATGGATGGAATGAGGGAACGGGAGGGCACAACAAAGTTAGATTGAGAGGGAGGGAAGTAGAAAAGAGCGCTAAAGAATGATATAAAGAAAGATGGAATAAGAGAGGGGGAATGAGAATTTAAGTGAGAGAGTGTCACGAGATCAAGATCGAGAAGGAAAGAGAAGGAAAGAGAGCAAGCTACAGAGAGATAACCATTAAGAGAAGATGCAAAAGCTCGCTATATTTTCACTCATCTTTTCTCACTTTTGCTTCTCACTCTTTCTTTCTATCACTCTCTGCCTTCCACTCTCTTGCATTCTCTCCTCTCATCTTTTCTCTCTCTCTCTCTCCACTTCACTCTTCTCTTTCATGTTATATCCTTCTCTCTCTTTCTTTCTCTCTCTTTCCGTCTCTATCTCTTTACTCCCTCACCACCTCTCTTGCCTTCCCTTTCTCTCTATCTATCTCTTGATCTCTTTGTTCTCTAACTAGATCTCTTCTTTCTCATTTTAAATCTCTCTCCCTATCTCTATCTCTTGTTCTCTATCCTCTCTCCCACTCTATCTCTTACCTTCTCGCCCTCCCTCCCTCTCTCCCTCCCTCACACTCACTCTCTCACTTTCTCTCTCTTTCTTTCTCACTCAATCAATCTCTCTCCCTCTCTCTCTCTCTCTCTCTTTCTCTCTCTCTCACTCTTCATTCATTCACTCTCTTTCCTTTTGTATCTCCTTGCAATTTCTATCTTTTTCTATTCTGTCACTCTGTGTTACTCACTCTTTTATCCAGTTCTCTTTCTATCGCTCTATGACTCCCTCTCTTATGCTTTCTCTCCCACTCTCTCTCACGCTCTCCCCTTCTCTCTTACTCTATTTTTTCTTCTCTTTCTCGTTATCCTTCTCACACT
>NW_018236976.1:0-3497 GCF_001263595.1 Phalaenopsis equestris | reverse complement strand
TAAAATCTCCAATTTTGCATCCAATAAAGTATATGTTCATATTTATTTGCACCCAATCTCATGGATGACATACTCTCCCATGAAATCAAATGTGAATCTCCCTATGTTGTAGAAATCATATCCCTTTCCAAAACATATGTTTCTCAACAAGTTTTAACTTTTCAATTGGCTAGATCAAAAAGTAAATGAAGACCGGAGTTCAAATCTTCACAAACTATTAACATTTAAAAATATAGAAAATAAAATCTATTCTTCACAGAACCATATCTCAAAGTAGGAAGGAGGATAAGGAAGACTACTCAGAATTCATGAGAAGGATACAAAAAAACATGGATTTCATATATAAAAATAAGTTTACAAGTAAAAGAAATAAAATACACAACTTATATCGCAATCCTTCCCAAGCAAATCCTTATAAGTTCTCTCCAAGAATTTCTCTCTTTATAATCCCACTCAATTCTCTCTTAGAAGTATAATGAAGAAGAAATCTCTCACCTTCTCTCGCCTCTTACAACCCTAGAAGAAAATCTCCTCTTCTATCCTCTTGCCTCTCGCACCAACTTTCTCTCTCTCTCTCTCTCTCTCTCTCTCTCCAGTTCTCATCCCTCTCTTTCCTTCTTGAAGTCTTCTCTTTCATTTTTGTGCTGCCTCCTTTGAAAAGAATTCCAAATTCCCTCCAAAAGTTTCCTCCAAAAGTCAACTCTTTTGAATTCAAGAGATATGTCATTTGATCCAAGAAACATATCTCTTTATAATAAACCTTCCAAAATGTCTAGATGCATTGAATTACTCCAATATGTGAGTAGAATAATTGTCCCTCTCTAGCGAATCATGCGCGGATCGGTGCATCATTTGCTAGTTCTTTGTTAAACGACACATCATGTGCAGATCTGGTGCATCATGCGCAAGAATCTAAAAATTTGTTGTTTTGGTTCCAAATTACATCCTTTTTGCCATTTTTTCTCCAAATGCCTAACAATAGTATACCCGCAACAAAAACATGAAAATACCCTTCTTTAAAGTGCGATATCACAGAAAATAAGCATAAAATATATACTTAAAGTAGTATATTATTTTTGTATATCAAGTATTGCTTAACATCCTCAAAAGCCCGCTAGCATTTTTCCTTCCTAAATAAATTTTGCATCCTTTTTAATTAATGGCAAGATGGGATGACACCTATCTGAGAGATAAAAAATAAAGCATCGCAGATATGCCAACTTTCCTTGAAAGGAAAATAGTTGTTTCAAGGTTTTAGGAGGAGAGATTCCATGATAGCTTTAATCTTATCTGGGTCAATATGATTTCCCTGATGAAGAACAAAAAATCCTAGAAATTTCTTGGAGGTGACTTCGAAGACGCATTTTAAAGGATTCATCTTTAGATTATATTTTCATAATCGTTCGATTAATCATTCAAACACGATCCTCAAATCATGCAAATGGTCTATTTTTTTTTACTTTTGATGAACAAATGATTCACATAGCATTCCACTTGGTTGTGAATGAGGTCATTAAAGATCTTTATCATAGCTCGTTGATATGTTGCTCCGGCATTCTTTAACCTGAATGGCATCACTATTTAGCAAAAGATCCCAATTGGTGTCCTGAAGACTGTAAGTGTTGCATCCTCTAGAGTCATCTTGATTTGTTTATATCCTGATGATCTGTCCATGAAAGAAAAAACCTCATGCGTTGATGCGATGTCCACCATTAATTCGTGTATCGATAATGGAAACTCATCTTTTGGACATGTTTTGTTTAAACCCCTGAAGTCGACACATACATAGATTTGTCCATTTTTCTTCTTAACTGGTACAATATTGCCTAACCATGTGGGGTATTTCTCTTTTCTTACAAAATTAGCATCTATTAATTTCATCACCTTGGCAATGACTTGTTACTCTATCTTAAGGCTCATTCTTCTGGGAACATGTTTTTAGGGGTCATATATTTGTTCACCCCAAGCATATGAACTGCAACTTTCCCTGATAGCCATGGCATTTCATCAAAACTATAAACGAAGCAATCTTTGAATTCTGACAATAACTTTACTACTTCTATGGATTCTTCCATGTTGAGTAGAGAACTTATAAAGGTGGGTCGGGGCTATTCTTTAGTCCCGAGGTTGATTTCTTCTAATTCATCAACTGTTGACTTAATTTCTTCTTCAAATTATGGTAGGGCATCACCTATATATTGATCTTGAGATTCATGCTCTACATCGAGGCAATTCTCTTTTAATCCTCTAGTAACAAACATGCAAGATTCAAAGTCATCGACTGATCCTACAATACCAAATCCGAGACATTCTTTCGACATTTAACATTACACAATTTTTCAAAAAGGTGTAGCTTATCTTTTGGCATTTTCTTCGACACATACCCCTGTTGAATTAATTTTTGTACATAAGGAGAGAAGTAACCAATAGGTAATTCCATTAATTCATTAGAATCCTTTTCCAAATTTACATGACTTTTAGAACTAGAAGAAGGGGAAGCATGATAAAACTTGATCGGCTTTGAACCAATGCAATAGACTTTCTTGACCTCTAGAATCTCAACTTTTGAGGGTAGATTGGAGTATAGGTCATGACATTCACATAGTGGTTGATCCGATTATACATTGACTCGTATTCACCTTTCTCCACATCTTCTAAGGAAATTTCATACTATGGTTTCTTCTATTTTATCATCATCATTTCTTCCTTGGAGCTTTCTTTAACAGAACTTTCTTCTATGTTGATGTTGATGGTCGTCCTAGTGCATTTAATAATTGCATTGGTTCCTCATCCACGTTCCCAGCCTCGATCTCAGGTGTATGGGTTGAAAGAACCTCTACCAGCTTATTGTGAATAAATAGTAGTAGTTTGTTGAAGCAGAGTTAAATGGCCTCTTCCTTGTGATTCTTCTGAATTTTCTACTTCATTTGCCACAATTTTACGGGAAAAGACATTTTTTTTGGAGGTGTGTAGTAGGCAGCATCTTCATGAATGCCGCTTCATGAACTGAAAGTGGCTGTAAATCTCCTTTGATATAATGTTATTGACCTTCTTTGAAATATTTGATGCATTGGTGTAAAGATGATGGAACCATGTTATGCTCGTGAATCCATGGTCATCCATGTAAAGCATTGGTAGAGGCCTCCTCATTGATTATGTGGAATTTTGTGGTTGTTATTAGTTCTCCAATTTTCATTAACAATATAATCGATCCAAGGGTCATTTCTCCTATCTAGTTAAATCCTCTTAACATCATTTTATCGGCTATAAGATCTTAAGCTTCAATATATAAATATGCCAATGTCCGTAGACTCATTAAGTTAAGTGATGCTCCCGGATCTACCAATACTCTGGACAATACAAATCTTCCAATATTAACAGAGATTTAGAGTGGTCAGTTATGGTCAGTGGTATCGAGAAACAAGTCTTCATCTGTGAAGATTATTCCAGGCTATTCCTTTGACAAACAAACTTCATCTGAGGATGTGTTGGCCAAC
>NW_018236975.1:1740-2324 GCF_001263595.1 Phalaenopsis equestris | reverse complement strand
AGAATTGACAATCTTAATGGACATAAAAGATATTATCAACTACGGTGATTCCCAACTTATCATTCAACAGATCGCTAGTCAATACAAAATTTTGAAGCCCAGACTGTCAGAATATTACCAGTACACGATGAAACTACTGGAGCAGATTCTCAACGTGACTTTCTATTAGATTCCTCGGGTAGATAATGCGCACGCTGACGCTCTAGTAAAACTCGCTAAAGAATTGGCATGTCCCCCGGAGGATTCCATAGAAATCACAGTACAGGGTAGACAAGTTCTATCCAAGATTGACATGGAAACTCTACATAAACTCAGAAAAGAAGAAAACACAATAAATGCGATTGTAAATATCAACGAAGACTGGCGAAATCCATTAATAGAATATTTGCATACTAGAAAGCTGCCAGAGGATAAGTCCGAGGCAAACCAGATTACAAAGAGAGCTTTGTCATATGCTCTCATAAATGGTGTTCTCTATAGGAGATCATTCGATCAAATGTGGCTACGGTTTTTGTGCAGAACTGAGACACAACATATTGTTAAAGAAATACATGCCGGATTATGTGGTGCTCACCAGTCAGGAC
>NW_018236975.1:0-567 GCF_001263595.1 Phalaenopsis equestris | reverse complement strand
TTCTACATATATATTTACAAGATAAAATATACGTTAATTGAACTATGTTTTGTTCTGATTCATAAATAATTCAAACTCACTGATGTCTCCCTGTTAATTTAAGGAGGAGATGTCAGGATCGCGGCTGATCTTTGCTTTCAAAGATGGTTTAAACCTTGCTTTAAACAAAGAAGATGTACCGCAGGGCGGGATAATCAACTTTGATATGAAATTTGACGATGTTAATATAGAGTATGAAAATCCACTAATGGATGCTGTCGAAGAACAAGAAAAAAAGGGATTGCCCTCATTGCTCAAATTCAATACCAGGATTCTCTCTTCCTCAAAAGGGAAAGAAATCATCAAAGAACAAGATCCAATGGAGGGGCCAAGTTGCCGTTTGCCTTCCATGGTAGCTACTTTGGCCAGAAATTTGATAATTGTCAATGAAGAGAAAATACCTTTCGCCTCGTTGCGGAGAACTCAGCGAAGAAATGCTGAAGAAATGCTATAAAGAGCTCTGGCCAAAGCCAGGAAAGAAAAAGAAAAGTTGTTTGTAATCTCAGAAGAGTATATGCAGGTACATGC
>NW_018236974.1:59614-74278 GCF_001263595.1 Phalaenopsis equestris | reverse complement strand
TTACATTGCATATTTATTATTATATCTGTCATGTGGATTTTGTAATATTGAAAATTAATTGCAAAATTACACACTAAATTTGCCTGCATCAAGTTTTGGTGTCGTTACCAGAGAAATAACGGAAAGTAGTAGTAGTAAGTTATTTTACTAAAAAAAATAGCGTTTGTAGTTTAGCTTGAACATTTTCTTATTTAAGTGTGTTTGCATTATTTCATATACTTGATTTATTTTTTTATGTGTAGTGTAAGATCTGAAAATTTAGTACATTATTCTTTTGAATTAGAAAGAACAAATAGAAAATTTTGAAAACAACAAAAAGAGATAGATCATATTAGCAAAATGGCTTGCAATTTGAGTAATGCTAGAGATGAAAATGAACATCATCACAGACCTTTAAGAGATTATGTTAGTCCTACAACAGATGAAATTCATTTGAATATACAAAACTCATCTATAGCTGCCAATTCATTTGAACTAAAGCCAACTATTATCCAAATGGTTCAAAACAATCAGTTTATGGGAACACCAATTGAAGATCCTAATTTACACCTTGCTAGTTTTCTCAAATTATGTGCTACCTTTAAATATGATGGAGTGTCGAATGATATTGTCAGACATATTTTTTTCCTTTTTCACTAACATTTTTCTTTAAGGGATAAAGCTAAGATATGGTTAAACTCATTAGCAACTAGATATATCAGAACATGGGGAGATTTATCACAAAAAATCTTGTCTAAATATTTCCCACCTTAAAAAATCGTTATGCTTAGAAATGATATTACATCTTTTTGTCAGTTTGAAGGGGAATCAATTTATAAATGTTGGGAAGGATTTAAAGATCTCCTTAGAAAGTGTCCACGTCATGCGTTGCCAGATTGGTTAATAATTGGATCCCTTAGATCTATAATTGACACTGCTACCGGTGGACTATTAATGTCAAAACCATTTGATGAAGCATATTCATTAATTGAAGAGATGGCTGCTAATATTTTTTAATGGCCCTCTGAAAAGGTAAATCCAAAAAGAATAGCCAGTATTCATGATTCTGATACAATATCTATGTTAGTTGCACAAATAGTTGCTATATCGAAGATGATGAATCAATATGGAATGAACTATTCTAAAAAATCACCTATGCTTAAGGAAACTTCATTACTATGTTAGTTGCACAAATAGCTGCTATATCGAAGATGATAAATCAATATGGAATGAACTATTCTCAAAAATCACATGTGCTTAAGGAACCTTCATTGGGACAAATGATAAAATCTCAATATTTTTATGAGAGCTTAAATGCATTAAATAATCATTCTAATAATTCTTATGCCAATTATTATAATCTCAATTGGAAGACTCATACAAATTTTAGTTAGAATAACATTAACTCTAATGCTGTAAATATATAATGGGGAAACAACACTGCAAACGCATTAAGAAACTCCAACAATCAAGGAAATCCAACTTACAAATCTTATTACCCTCCAAGATGTAATAATTTGCAATAGAGAAAAAGTTATCAATGGAAGATATGATATTGCAAATGGAAATTCATTTACAAAGTCAAGGAGCTGCATTTAGAAACATGAAAAATCAATTGGGATGTATTGCTACCGTACTTAGCAATAGACCCCCCGGGAACATTGCCAAGTAATTTTGAAAAAAATCCTAAAGTTCATAACAAAGAGCAAATTAAAGTTATTCAACTTAGAAGTGGAAAACAAAGTTCAACAAGGAGTTGAACTTGAAAAAGATGACGTGGAAAATGAAAAATCAGGTGAAGATTTTCATTTTAAGTAAGAATGTCCTATTAAACCAATGAAAATCACTGTAGAAAGACCACCACCTCCATTTCCTCAAATATTGATGTAGAAAAATAAAGATAATCAATTTTCTAAATTTTTAGAAAAAATTAGGAAACTAATGATAAACATTCCATTTTTTATGCTTTGGAACAAATGTTAAGCTATGTGCTATGTGAAGTTCATGAAGGATATATGAGACTGTTGCACTAGTGAAGAGTGTAGTGTTATAATTCAGAAAAGCTTCCTAACAAACTTAATGATCCTGGAAGTTTTACAATTCCTTGTGCTATTGACAAACAATTTTATGAAAAAGCATTATGTGATTTTGAAGTCAGCACAAATATTTTTGTTTTCCAGAGGATCAGAGAAAACAACATTTACTAGTCCTTATGGAACTTTTCTTTTAGGTGAATGTCCTTTCGATTATGTAATGAACTTGCAACATTTAAAAGATGCATGATATCAATTTTCAGTGATTTAATTGAAAAAGGGATTAAACTTTTTATGGATGATTTTTCTGTGTTCGGAACTTCATTTGAAATATGTCTAAATCATTTAAAGAAAGATCTGGAATGATGTAAAAAGAGTAATCTCATATTAAATTGGATATTGAACTGGGAGAAATGTTAATTTATGGTTACAGGAGGAATTGTGCATGGGCATAAAATTTTAGAAAATGGCATGGAAGTAGATCCTCCAAAAATTCATGTTATATCAAACCTATCTCAACCTATTACAGTAAGAGGAGTAAGGAGCTTTTTAGGATATGCTGGTATTTACAGGCGATATATTAAAGTCTTTTCAAAATTTACTAAGGCTTTATGCTAACTTCTAGAAAAAAATACAAAATTAGACTTTAACTAAGATTGCCTTAAAGCCTTTGAAGCTTTAAAGGAAAAAATTGATCACTGCTCCTATAATTGCTCAAAAGAAAAATTGATCACTGCTCCTATATATGTTTCACCTGATTGGGAGAAACCTTTTGAATTAATGTGTGATGCTAGTGATTATGAAATTAGAGTTTTTTTAGGGCAGAAATATGATAAAATTTTCAAAGTTATATACTATGCTAGTAGGACTCTTAATGATGCTTAGATTAACTACACCACCACTCAAAGAGAATTATTATCTATTGTATATGCATTTGATAAGTTTAGATCATATCTGATTAGAACAAAGTGTATAGTGCATACTGACCATTCGACCACTAGATATCTGATGCAATAGAAGGTACTAAATCAAGATTAATTAGATGGTTACTTCTAATGCAAGAGTTTGATTTTGTGATAGTAGATAGAAAATGGACTGATAATCAAATTGTTGATCATCTTTCTAGGCTAGACAAGAAGAAATACTTGATTTGGAAAAAGAAATTAATGAAACTTTTCTTGATGAACAACTTTATGCTATAAAAGGATAGAAAATACCTTGGTATGATGGTATTGTAAATTATATTGTTTGTGGTATCTTACCATATGGGCTGACAAAACAACAGAAAAAGAAATTCATTAATGACACAAAATTGTATTTTTTGGATGATTCTTTTTTGTACAAACAATGTAAGGATTTAGTAATGAGAAGATTTGCGCTGATACATCTAAAATATATATAGTTTTTGTACATATTTCTATACCTACTTTTGAGATATTGCGCTTTAATGAAAGACATTTGTGTGTTTTTCTTGTAGGTACAATCAAATGGATAAAAATGCTAAAAGGAGTGAAAAAGAAGTCAAATTTGGAGCAAAAATGAATAAATGTGGAAAAATGAACTCAAACGCCTAAGCGCCCAGGATTGGCGCCTAAGCGCCCAGGATTGGCGCCTAAGCGCCAAAGCATCTGCGCATAAGCGCCGCGTATTACGCGCTTAAACATTAAAGTTAGTTACTTGAAGGAATATTAATTGGAGCAAAATTTTGAAGAGGTGTTTGAAGCAAACCTTGATAAAAACCTGAGAAATAGCCCATGGACACTAAAATTCATTCAATTGTTTTTTTAGGAGACAACTTCTAGAAGAATCATTGCATGGAGACACCTTTTTGAAGAGACACCAAGGCAACACTTGGATTTTTGTTAGAAAATACTTATAAAGGAGAAAGTGATTACACAGTACTAAGTAAGAATCTATTGCAGTTTGTTAGTGATATAAAGAGAATTTAACCCTCTAGGGTTGGGAGACCAGATCTAGGGAGGATTGTAAGAGAAAGGAAGAGATTCAAAGAAACTTTAACACATTTTGTGGAGAGAATTTGAGATAAGTTTTAATCTTTGTGACTACACTTGGTTTTTAATTTAGATTTTTTGTTTGTGTGCATGATTTTTACTTTTAAACTCATGTGTGGTTGTGTTTTCTTCATGAATTCTGAGTAGTTCTTTTTATCTTTTTCCTTAAAATTATAAATGATTAAATGTTTAAAGGAAGTTGTGTGAAGTATTAGAATTCAATGTTGGAAGAAGTTGTGATGATTCAAGACCATGCACATCATATACATCTTGATTTGGCCAATCAAGATCTTAAAACATGTTGTGAGAACATATAAGATCCAAGATGGTATTGTCTCAGTCATAAAATGGTTGGAATCACAATCACATATTTATTTCATTAATGAGAATGTAGTTCATGGGTTTGAATGAGGGTTGAATGCAAATAAATAGGAAAATAAATTTTCAAGGGTGTAGAATTAGAGATCTTTAGAGTGACAGGCTAAAACCCCCAATTTTATTTATAGTTTCAGGTTTTTATATGAGATGTTACCCCTAAGGTGGAAGGAGAAGAAGAAACTCTAGAGTGAGAGCTAGCATCTTCCCTGCCTAGCCGGTCTTCAAGACTATTCTAACTATAGATTAACCAATATTTTTTATAGCATCTCTAGTAAGGCTAAAAAATATTAATGCTCCAATTTGTCACAACACATTTAGCAAACTTTCACAACTGAATTTCTATGTTTATAACGGATTCATGATAAGAATAAAGATATTTTACTTATATTGCCTTCATTTTGCAAGTATTTTAGTTAAGTTAATTAGTTGCTTACTTTAGTTCCAACTATCAAAAATTATAAAAAGAATCAAACTCTTATTCCTATTATAACATCTTAAGTTTGAGTAAGAATATATATTGTTAAGTATTTTGTTATTTAAAACTAATCCTTCAAGTGGTTCGATATTTGGGACTTAATCAGAAATTTTTATATTACTTGATAACAATACGCTTGATAACAATACGTATACTTATACGTATACTTATGTAGTATCCCATATTGAAATATTATAAATATAATTGCATACATAGCATTTTACATCTCTATATAGAAATTCGGGATCAAGTTTTTGGTACCGTTGCCGGAGAAGGAGAAAAATATTAGTAATTTTCCAAAAAAAATTTGAAAAAGAAGTTTTTGGATAACAAAATTTTTAGTAAGTCTTATTAAAATTTTAGGATTTATTTTAGGAATATTATAGTGTCATTTTTATATAAAGTTCTTATTTGGGTGTTTTTTATTTTTTGCTTTATTTTTGTTTTATTTTATGTTATTGTGTTTTATAGTAATGTATGCATAGTTCGGGTTTCATAGGGCATGTACCTTACGATTTTGAATGAGAAAGAACTATTAAAAAAAATAGAAAATAGAAACTTACTAAAGAATTTCAAAAGATGACTAATCAAAATAATCAAAATGTTTAAGAGTTTAGACCTTTAAGAGATTATGCAAACCCTACGGTGGATGAACTTTATTGTAGTACTTAAGAACTCACTGTAGTGGCTAATTCATTTGAGCTTAAACCTGATATTATCCAAATGGTATCAAATAATCAATTTTTGGAAGCACCAATTGAAGGTCCAAATTTAAATCTTGCAAATTCTCTAAGATTGTGTGTTACATTTAAATGTGATGGTTTATCAAATGATGTTATAAAACTTAGATTATTTCACTTAGATTATTTCTTAGATTATTTCCTTTCTCGCTGAGGGATAAGGCTAAGATATGGTTACATTCGTTATCACTTGGATCTATCAGAACTTAGAGTGATTTAGCACAAAAATTCCCTGCTAAATATTTTTCACCATCAAAGATTGTGAAGCATGGGAGCGATTATCATGGGAGCGATTAAAAGAACTCTTAAGAAAGTGTCCACACCAAGCTATACCGGATCGGTTAAAAATTAAAACATTTTGCAATAGATTAGCTAGATCTCTTAGATCTATTATCAATGATGTTGTTGGTGGTTCATTGATTTCAAAATTATTTAATGACACTTATGCTATAATAGAAGAGATGGCTACCAATAATTTTCAAAGGCCTTCTGAAAGGGTAAATCTTAAGAAAGTTGCCAATGTTCATGAAACTGGAGTTTTTGTCAAGTTAGCAAATCAAGTTGCTGCAATTTCAAAGAAGTTTGATGATTTGGAATAATGAATTTTTCACAACCAATATCTATGATTGAAGAGAATTCATTAGACCAAATGGTAGATTCTCAATCATCATTAGAAACTTTGAATGCCATAAATAACAAGTAGAATAACCCATATTAAAATTATTTTAACCCAGGTTGGAAGATCCATCACAATTTTAATTAGAATAATACTACGTGTGATAATAATCTACAATGGGGGAACAATCAAGAAAACCCATTGGGAAACTGGAACAACCAACAAAATAATAATTATAGACTTACTTATCCTCCAAGTTTTAACAATAATTCACAATTTAAGGAGAAGAAGTTGTATATAGGAGAAGTGGTGTTACATATGGAAAATCAATTACAAAATCAAGGAGCTACAATTAGAAATATTGAGAATCAACTTAGAAAATATTGAGAATCAATTGAGAATCAACTTAGACAAATAACAAATTCATTAAGTAATAGATTCTAAGGAACACTTCCTAGTAGTACATTAGTAAATCTAAAAGCCCAGAAAAAAGATCAAGTAAATGCCTTTCAACTTAGAAGCAGAAGAAAATTGGAAGGTAGAGTTCAAAAAGAGACTGAAGTAGAGGAGAAGAGATTGAAGAACCAAAAGAGGACGCTCCAAAAGGTTTTGAAAGACCTATTATCTACTTAAAGTTGATTTGGAAAGACCACCACCATCATTTCCTCAGAGGATTGGACAAAAAAGGTTGGATAAGCGATTTTCAAAATTTTTGGAAATTTTTAAAAAGCTTACAATTAATATTTCATTTGTTGAAGCCTTAGAACGAATGCCAAGCTATGTAAAGTTTATGAAGGACATTACTAACAGAAAAAGTAAGTCTTAAGATAATGAAACTATTGCACGTAGTGAGGAGTGGAGTGCTATAATTCAACTATAATTCAAAAAAATATTCCTAAAAAGCTTAAAGATCCTGGTAGCTTTACAATTCCTTGTGCAATAGAAGACAGATTTTATGGGAAATCTTTATGTGATTGAATCATCAAATAACTACCTCTGGTGCTTAAGCGTGGGGCCTCTGACGCTTAGTTGCGGCCTTCTCTCTTTAACCAATGCGTAAGCGCCGAATCTGGCGCTTAGGCGCCAAAACACTTTAGCACAATTTTCACATATTTGCTCCAAAATTGATCCTTTTTCACTCCTTTAAGCATTTTCCACATTTTTACTTGTACCAAAAAGAAAAACACAAAAATACCTTCCATTAAATCGCAATATCTCAAAAATAGGTATAAAAATGTGTCCAAAAACACTATATATTATAGGTGTATCACTATACCAAATTTATGAAAGATATATTCAACAAGAAGAGGAAGTTTGAAGCTTATGATACTCTTGCATTGAGTGAAGAATCTAGTGTAATAATTCAAAAAAAAAAACCTTGCTTAAAAGCTTAATGACCCTGGTAGTTTCACAATACCCTATGCAATTGAAGAGAAAATTTATAGAAAGGTTTTATACAATTTGGGAGCTAGCATTAATCTCAGGCCTTTATCCATTTTTTGAAGGTTAGACTTACAAGAGATTTCTCCAACTACTGTAACCCTTCAGTTAGCTGATTGATCTATTACTTATTCTATAGGGGTTATAGAAGATGTACTTGTTAAGGTGGATCAATTTATCATTCCTATTAATTTCATTGTGCTAGACATGGAAGAAGATAAAGAGATACATATCATTTTATGGAGACCTTTCAAATCCACATAAAGAGATACATATCATTTTATGGAGACCTTTCATAGCCACTAGAAGAGCAGTAATAGATGTGAAGAAAGGAGAATTAACTATGTGTGCCAATGATCAAACAGTTACATTTAATATTGTTAAATCAACGAAGTACCCTACAAAAGGTAAAGATGATGGATGTTATAGAATGGATGTGATAATATAATTAAGTGAATGTCATTTCAAAATAAATTATGAAGAGAAATTTGAGATTAAAGAGTTGGAACATGAGCAAGAAGAGTAATTGGATAAATATGAAGTTTTATATAAGGAAGATTCAAATTATGTTTGAGAAAGTTTTGAAGTTTTGAACACTACAGAGAAAGATACATATTTTTGTCCATCAATTGAAAAACCTCCCGAGTTTGAGTTGAAGTTACTTCCTGAACATTTTGAATTGAAGTTACTTCCTTAACTTTTTAAGAATGTTTTTTAGGTGTTTACTCTACATTACCTGTTATAATTTTCTCAAAATTAACTACAGAAGAAGAAGAGAGTTTGATGAAAATTTTAAAGAGTTATAAGAAAGCCTTTTGATGGACAATTGCTGATATAAAAGGAATCAATCCTTCAATTTGTACGCATGGAATCCATATGTAAGAGAACTGCAAACCAAGAATTGAACCTAAAATGAGATTGAATCCTGTTATGAAAGAAGTTGTTAAGAAAGAAATTTTAAGGTGGTTAGATGCTGGAATTATCTACCATATTTCGGATGGTGCATGGGTTAGTCCAATTCACTGCATTCCTAAAAAAGCAGGAGTGACTGTGACTTTGAATGAACATAATGAGTTAATACCAACAAGATGAGTACAGGATGGCAAATATGCATTGATTATAGAAAATTAAATCTCGCCACTAGGAAAGAACATTTTTCACTACCCTTTTTAGATTAAATGTTGGATAGACTAGCTGGGCATAAATACTTTTATTTTTTGGATGGATAAATCGATTATCACACAATATAAATAGCTCCTGAGGATCAAGAGAAAATATTTTTTACTAGTCTTTATGGTACATTTGCTTTTAGAAGAATACCCTTTTGTTTATGTAAAGCACCTGCTACATTATAAAGATGTTTGATGGCTATTTTATATGATTTAATTGAAAAAGGTATTGAGGTTTTGATAGATGATTTTTTCAGTGTTTGGAACTTCATTTGACCTATGTTTGGAACATCTATCAAAAGTTCTTAAGTGCTGTGAAAAAACAAATTTAGTCCTTAATTGGGAAAATGTCAATTTATGGTAGCAGGAGGAATAGTTTTGGGACATCAAATTTCAGAAAATGATATGGAAGTAGACCCTACAAAAACTCAAGTGATCGCTAATTTACCTTACCAAACAAGTGTAAAGAAAATTTTGAGTTTTTAGGACATACTGGATTCTACAGGCAATATATTAAAGACTTTTCAAAAATTGCTAAGCATCTATGTCATGTACTTGAAAAAGATGTAATTTTTAATTTTGATGAAGAGTACCAAAAAGCTTTTGAATTAATAAAAGAAAAATTAGTCATAGAACTAATTATTCTTGCACCAGATTGAGAAAACCTTTTGAATTAATGTGTGATGTTAGTGATTATGCTATTGGAGTTGTTTTAGGAAAAAATCATGATAAGATTTTCAAAGTTATCTACTATGCTATTAGAACTTTTAATGAAGCTTAAATTAATTATACAACAACTGAGAAAGAGTTATTAACACTAGTATATGCTTTTGATAAATTTAGATCATACTTGATTGGAACTAAATGTATTGTGCATATAAATCATTCTGCTATTAAATATTTAATGAAAAAGAAGGATGAAAAACCTAGACTGATACGATGGTTCTTCTTTTACAAGAATTTGATTTTGAAATAGTAGATATGAAGGGAGCTGAGAATCAAATTCTTGTACCAGTTTTATTGAAGAAGCCGATAAGGCTATGTATCTGTAGAACAAGCGGATTGAAGAATATTCAATTAGAGTTATTAATCATTGTCTGTTCTTTCAGATATACATACCAAATGCTGAAGGAGAGCCCAATGATAAGCCAGAATTTGTTCCATCAACTAGAGAATGGAAATAAGTTCGTGAATTAGTGTTTATGTTTAGTGTTTGTGTGTTTAATGTTTGTTTGTTAATGTTAAGTGTGTTTTAAAGTGTTTTTATATGTTAAGTTTGTTTAGAGTTTGTGTTAGGAATTTTCTCATCCAATACTATTTGGATTACAAATTTATGTATTCAAAAATGTTTGTAATCATTTGTGAATGAATATAAGTGTTTTGTTTGTGAAAAATTTTGTGTAATTTAGTATTGAATTGAATTGGCTTAAATTGGTGAGTCTTAAGTTAGAAGAAAGTGAGAGGGAAGAGAATAGTATAAAGAATGTTTTTGAGACCAAAGAGGGTTCATTAACTTAGGTGAGGAGTGCATTTCCCTTAAATGAAAAAAATCAAAATTTGTGCACTGGCGCATAAGCGCCAAATCCAGCGCTTAAGCACTGAATAAACTAATAGACGGGCACCTAATAACCAAACCATTTGCGCTTAAGCGTTGGTTCACAAAAACTGGTTTGCAAACAGTTTTAAGTGTATTTTTGGTCCAAAACTTTCCATTAAACGACTCCACTTTGCCTTCTTCCTCAGTTTTTAGTGATTTAGTGAGCTAGGGCATCATCTTAAGTGAGGATTTCTTGGTGGATTTATGCCAAATTTGTTAGATTTGATCTTCTTGAGGTAAGAGCTTCACTGCTATGCAACAATTTTTTATTTTCACCATGTATTTTGAACACATTCATGAGCTACCCAAAAATAACTATTCATGGTGAAAATTTGGAAAAATTTGATGGAAAATGGATAGAGTTGTTAGTTTAAGCTTTTAGGAGTTGTGTTTTATGATTTGGAGTTGTTTGTGGAATTTATTTTGAATTTTATACAAACTTTTTGAAAATGGAACCAAGAATGAAAAAAAGCAATAGAAAAGCTCAGTCCAATTCAAGTAAATTTGTTAGTTTGAGAGCTCAGGACAGGTACATTGATGTTTTACATACAAGGAAACTGATTCCTAAACAATGTTTCAAAAGTTTGGGAGGAGCGGATGAAGAGTTGATTGTTAGCCGCTAGTGGGAGTGGTTCTATTATTTTTCTGTTGTCATTGTGATCATTGTAGTATGAGAGTTCTATGTGAATCTCTCGGAGGCTGATGAGGAAGGAGTCATAGTACGAGGGAAGACAGTACCATTTTCTCTTGAGGTAATTAATGTGTTCTACCATTTCCCTTCTAGTACTTTATGTTTTATGCAAACAATAGTCTTACTGAGGAGGAGCTATACGATATTATATCATTTTTTACTGATGGGAGAGGATTATGAAAGATTACAAATGAAAGAAGAGTAAATTTTTCTGCCTTCAAGTTGGATGCCAATGTAAAGGCATGACATTATTTTATCTCTGCTCGTCTGCAACTTGCAAATCATCTGAGTTAAGTGACTTGAGAGAGAGCAACCTTGAACTATTGTATTCAGTAGTCCAAGCCGATTGATATTGTAGGATTGATTTGTGGAGTTATTACCAGTTCTGTCATTGCTGCTACTACCGTAGGTTTAGGATTTACCTCCTTGATCAATTTGTTATGTGAGTCGGCTGGTGTTAGATATGATAGCTAGGAGGAGATCTTACAGTCACTGAAGCCCATTACCA
This sequence comes from Phalaenopsis equestris, assembly GCF_001263595.1. Classification (NCBI taxonomy): domain Eukaryota; kingdom Viridiplantae; phylum Streptophyta; class Magnoliopsida; order Asparagales; family Orchidaceae; genus Phalaenopsis; species Phalaenopsis equestris. The sequence goes on along the minus strand of NW_018236974.1, from coordinate 62,640 downwards.
GTGTGAATGTGAAGACTTATTCACATCATTCTATTTTTGGTTGGAAGGGTGCATTCTTCAGTAGTTCTGTTGTCTCAACTTCACGAGCCTCTACTTCACATGCTTCTATATCACGGGGTCAGACTTCTGGATCTGAGTCTCAGACTGAGTTATTACAAAGGACTTTAGATAATGTCAATCACACTGCAGATAAGGTATTGAATATAGAGCATTTTGCTGAGCATATGGATAGCTATATGCGATTGAATTTAGAGCATTTTGCTGAGCATATGGATGGCTATATGCAATGAAGAAGTGATTATGGGGAGGAAAACAACACAACTATGGAGCATCCCAATAGAGGTAACTAAGATGTAGTATTTCCTCAGTACCCTAGATATCTACCATTTGAGCCTACAACTGCTTGGCATAGTGAGTAGTGATGATAGGAAGATGATGCTTAGTTGGATTTGTAGTTCTATTTTCTATTTTATGTTATTTTTTGTTTATGTATTGTGGATGATTGTGCAAGTAATTTGTACTTATTGTTTTCAGTTGAGACTGTTTAACTTGTTAGTTTTAGTTATTGTGTTTTGTAGACATTTATGTGATGTATTTGTTCTTTTTTGTAGTTAGTATGTTTATGTAGTAGTAATTATGTTAATTGTATTGTTTGGCGTATTAGTTAGTGTTTATTGAACTTAATTCAAAATCTTGGAAAACTTTAAAATTTAACTAACATTTTACTTAAGAGTTGCATGTTAATTTTTTTTTTTCAATTTACTACCAGTTATTTTTCTTTATGTTGCAATTGTGTTTTTTTGTCAGTATGTTTATCTGCTTTTCAATTATACGCCACTGCATAGTAGTCTAATCAATCTCTTTATATTAAGTAGAATTAAAAATTTGATCAATTTAATTTTCTACTCCTATTTTAAATAATTGTACTTGCATATTTAGGGTATTAAAGTTCCGACAAGCATGTTATTGTTAGTTTTCATTTCATCTTTTATATATGAAAATAAATATTTTATTTCTGTTAAAAATTTAAGTTTCGGGGGGGCGAGTGGGGTGAAAAATTTTAAAGAAACTTAAGAGTTTATTTGCTCTCAATTGTATTTCAAATAAATTTGATTTTGATTTGAAAAATGATTATGTATATGAAGTTATATTCGGGAAGTAAATTTTTTTATTTAGAATTTAGTAAGAAAATTTAGTTAAAATTTATAGTAATGAATAAAAACTTATATTTAAAAATTTTTAATGTACAAAATGCTAAATATGGTGTAACTATCCTTAGTAGGAAAAATTGTAGTTTTAAAAAATTTAGAAATTTAGACTTTTTTTAATACTTAAATTTCTTTTATTAAAAATAATTTTTAAAATTATTATTATATTTACAAGTAAAACATTTATATCAAGACTTTGCTTTAGTAATGGAGAAGTGAAATTCAAAATCATTAAAGGCTTATCCAGATATAGTAATCTTTGCTTGAAAAAAGAAAAGGAAAAGAGAAAGAGAAAAAGAAAAGATAAAGAAAAAAAGTAAGGGAGGAGAAGCTTGAGAAGTAGTGCCTAATTAAAAATTGGTTCCACATTTGATCTTTTTAAAATATAAGACTTGAGAAACTCTTAAGCTTAAGGATATAATATAGTAAGTAAATTATTCTTGATAAAAATTTTTAAGTGGAGATAATAAAAGGACTAAATTCTAAATTTGGAAAATTTACAATATTATCGAATTAGATAAGAACTCATATTTTCATCTTTCTTAACATTAAAAATTTCTAAACTTTAAGTTGGTCTCATTTACTGAATATTTTTTCTAAATTGGACTACTATATTTCTAAATCTAAATTTTAGTAACTCCTAAAGAAACTCATATACATATCATACTTAATTAGTTTTTAAGGATTGAAGTGTCAATTGAGGACAAGTAACATTTTAAGTTTGGGGGATTTCGATACACCTAAATTAGATAGTATTTTAAAATGCATTTTTATACCTGTTTTTGAAATATTGCGCTTTAATGAGAGGTATTTGTGTGTTTTTCTTTCAAGTACAAGTAAAAAGATGAAAAATGTTAAAAGGAGTGAAAAGGGATCAAATTTGGAGCAAAGAAGTGAAAATTGTGCTAAAGTGTTTTGGCGCCTGAGCGCCAAATCCAGCTCTTAAGAGCCGGTTAAACAGATAAGGCCGCGTCTAAGTGCTAGAGGCCCCACGCTTTAGTGTCAGAGGTAGTTATTTGGCGGTTTTCTTCATTTGGTCAAATTTTGAAGAGGTATTTGACGCACCTATTAGCTAAAGATCGTGGTTATAACCACTAGGAACAAAAATATTATTAAAAGACATGTGAAAGGAGACATCCTTTGGATAATACACCGAATTGGGCACATTTTAAGGAATTATCAATGCACCTTTTGAAATTTATAAAAGAAGGAAGTTGAGACATTTGGAAGTGGGTGCTTGAAGAGGGAAAGAGTGTCGAGTCCTGGGAAGATTGTGGAGAATCTTGTGGAGAGATTCATGCACTACAAAAATTAACTTTATCCTTTTTGTTTTTAGTTTATTTTGAGAGTGTTGTAAAAGAGAAGAGATTCAAAGAAACTTCAAGAGTTTGGTGGAGGATTTGAGATAAGTTATTTTCTTTTATTTTAAACTACTTTTGCTTTTAATCAAAACTTCTTATTGGTTTGACAATAATTTCTACTTTTAAACTAAAGTGTGTTTTTGTTTTCTCCATAGATTTTGAGTAGTTTTTATTATTTTTCTCCTTAAAATGATAAGTAATTAAAGTTTGGATGAAAGTTGTGGAGAGTATTGATCTTTAATGTTGGAAGAAGTTGTGATGATTTAAATCCATGAACTTCATTTACTTATTAATTTGACCTATCTAGATGTTAAAACTTATTGTGAGAACATGTAAGAACCGGGCTGGTATTGTCTCCGTCAACAATTGAAAAGAATTGCATGATGTTGTATGAATGAGAATGAAATTCATATGATTTGGTGCAAATAAATAGAGAAATAATCATTGAAGGGTGTAG
>NW_018236974.1:51446-53073 GCF_001263595.1 Phalaenopsis equestris | reverse complement strand
TGTTAAAATGTGTTGAGAAACATATGTTCTGAAAGGGCTATGATTTCTACAACATAGGGAGAATCCTATTTGATTTTGTGGGAGAGTATGTCATCCATGGAGTTGGGTGCAAATAAATGGGGAAATATACTTTGATGGATGCATAATTGGAGATTTTAAGGTGATATATTAAAATCCCCAATTTGGTCCAGTTGGTTGGTAATTGATACGAGATTGTTAGCCCTCAGAGGAGGGAGTAGTGGGAGCTTTAGAGTGGCAGTCGTTATCCTCCCAGTCTAACCACTAAATTAGGGACCAAACTTTGGATTATTCAATGTTCTTTAAAACACTCGGAAAAGAGTAAAGAATAGGATTGCTCTTATCTAGCACAAAATAGTTTTTATATATATTTTATTCAAATGATTTTAATTTCTTCACAATCCATGTGCTCATCGTAATGGGAAGGATGCTTTCTTAAATTTGAACTTTTGTTCAACCAAAATTTCTTTTAGTTTTCATAATTTTAGTTATGAAAGTTTAGTTTATGGTTTAGTTAACTTTGTCTTTTATCTGCATTTTAAATAGCATTCACTTTAGTAGTTAACATTCAAACTTCACATTTTACCTTTTTTTACTTTAAATTATAATTATAATCTTAAGAACTATTTACAGGCATTTCCAACTTCCCTCTAAGATCATTATCTAGGACTTCATTAGAGCCCTTTATTACTTGAGCAATACATATACTTGCGTATACTTGCATATACTTGCATCATTAGAGCCCTTTATTTTATTTTATTTTGAGTTTTAGTTTTTATTGTGAGAGAAGGAAGAAAATTTAAAGGAACTTCTAGACATTTGGCAGAGAGAATTAGAGATAAGTGTTTATCTTTATGACTACACTTGATTTTTAATTTAGATTTTTTGCTTTTGTGCATGATTTCTACTTTTAAACACATGTGTGGTTGTGTTTTCTCTAGGGATTCAGAGTAGTTTTCATTATATTTTTCCTTAAAATGATAAGTGATTAAATATTTAAAAGAAGTTGTGTGAAGTATTAAACTTCAATGTTGGAAGAAGTTGTAATGATTCAAGACCTTGCACTTCTTTTACTTCTAGATTTGTCCAATTAAGATGCTAAAATCTATTGTGAGAACATGTAAGATCCGAGATAGTATTGTCTCAGTCAACAAATGGTTGGAATCACAAATTGATTTCATGAATGAGAATGTAGTTCATGGGGTTGAGTGCAAATAAATAGGAAAATATATTTCCAAGGATGTAGAATTAGAAGACTTTAGAGTTACAGGCTAAAGCCCCCAATTTGATTTATAGTTTTAGGTTTTGATACGAGATGTTAGCCCCCAGGTGGAGGGAGAAAAGAGAACTCTAGAGTGAGAGCTAGTATCTTCCCTACCTAGCCGGTCTTCAAAACTATTCAAACTATAGATTAACCAATGTTTTTTATAGCATCTCTAGTAAACGTAAAGAGTATTATTGCTCCTATTTGGCACAACACATTTAGCATACTTCCACAACTGAATTTCTATGTTTATCACTGATTCATAATAAGGAAAAAATATTTTACTTATATTGCATTCATCTTGCAAGTATTTTAGTTAAGTTAATTAGTTGCTTACTTTATTTT
>NW_018236974.1:41809-50445 GCF_001263595.1 Phalaenopsis equestris | reverse complement strand
ATATATATATATATATATATATATATTCAAATGATTTTAATTGCTTCACAATCCATGTGCTCATCGTAATGGGAAGGATGCTTTCTTAAATTTGAACTTTTGTTCAACCAAAATTTCTTTTAGTTTTCATAATTTTACTTATGAAAGTTTAGTTTATGGTTTAGTTAACTTTGTCTTTTATCTGCATTTTAAATAGCATTCACTTTAGTAGTTAACATTCAAACTTCGCATTTTACCTTTTTTTACTTTAAATTATAATTATAATCTTAAGAACTATTTACAGGCATTTCCAACTTCCCTCCAAGATCGTTATTTAGGACTTCATTAGAGCCCTTTATTACTTGAGCAATACATATACTTGCGTATACTTGCATATACTTGCATCATTAGAGCCCTTTATTTTATTTTATTTTGAGTGTTAGTTTTTATTGTGAGAGAAGGAAGAGAATTTAAAGGAACTTCAAGACATTTGGCGGAGAGAATTAGAGATAAGTGTTTATCTTTATGACTACACTTGGTTTTTAATTTAGATTTTTTGCTTTTGTGCATGATTTCTACTTTTAAACACATGCGTGGTTGTGTTTTCTCTATGGATTCAGAGTAGTTATCGTTATATTTTTCCTTAAAATGATAAGTGATTAAATATTTAAAAGAAGTTGTGTGAAGTATTAAACTTCAATGTTGGAAGAAGTTGTAATGATTCAAGACCTTGCACTTCTTTTACTTCTAGAAGAGGAACCTTTAGATTGAGAGCTAGTATCTTTCATACTTAACCGGTCTTCAAAACTATTCAAACTATAGATTAACAAATATTTTTTATAGCATCTCTAGTAAATGTAAAGAATATTATTGCTCCTATTTAGCACAAGGCACAACACATTTAGCATACTTCCACAACTGAATTTCTATGTTTATCACTGATTCATAATAAGGAAAAAATATTTTACTTATATTGCATTCATCTTGCAAGTATTTTAGTTAAGTTAATTAGTTGCTTACTTTATTTTCAATTATGAATAATTACAAAAAGAATCAAACATTTATTCTTATTATAGAATCTTAGGTTTGAGTAAGAATATATATTGCTAAGTATTTTTTTATATAAAACTAATTTTTCCTATATGTTCGATACTCAAGACTTAATCAAAAAGTTCTATATTACTTGATAACAATACGTACACCTGCGTAGTATCCCATATTGAAATATTATAAATATAATCATATACATCATATTTTACATCTTTATATATAGAAAGTCGGGATCATGTGCCTTATAGAGAAATTCAGAAAATTATTCAAAAATGTCATGATTCTGAATTTGGAGGTCATTTTAGGAATGAAAGAATTGTTCATAAAATTTTGTAATCTGGATTTTATAGTCCTACATTATTTAGAGATGTTAATATATACAAAAAAAACATATGATCGGTGTTAGATAGTAGGTAATGTTTCAAGAAAAAATGAAATGCCTCTAAATTTTAATTTGGAAATTAAATTTTTTTATACATGGGAATTAGATTTTATGGGACCATTTTTACCCTCATTTGGAAACATTTATATATTGATTGCAGTGGATTATATTTCAACTTGGATTGAAGTAATCGCTTTACCTCGATGTGATGCTCAGAGTATTTCAAAATTTTTAATTAAAAATATTTTACAAGATATGGAATGTCGAGAGTAATCATTACCGATGGAGGATCTCATTTTAGAAATGTAGCAATTGTAAGATTGGTGGAAAAATATAATATAATGCATAAAATTGCAATTGCTTATCATCCCCAAACTTGTGGTTTAGAAGAAGTATGAAATTAAGAGTATTTTTGAAAAGAGTGTTAATCCTGGTAAAATGGATTATTCTGATATATTATATACTGCATTATGGGCATACAGGAAAACTTATAAAACACCTATAGGAATGTCTCCTTATAGATTAATGGTTGGGAAGACTTGTCACTTGCCAATAGAGTTGGAGCATAAAGCTTATTGAGCTATAAGAGAATTTAATTTTAATTTGAAAGAAGCTGGAAAAAAAGATTATTACAATTGAATAAGCTTGATGAAATTAGAAATGAATCTTATGATAATGCGGGGATTTATAAAGAAAAGATGAAAAAGTGACATGATTGGAAGATATTAAAAAAGGAATTTGAACTTGGAAAAGAAGCTTTATTATATAATACACGATTGAAATTATTCCCTGAGGAACTGAAGTTTTCGTGGAAAGGGCCATTTAAAGTTATTAAAGTCTATCCCTATAGAGCAGTTAAAATTGAAGATCCCATGACTGGAATGATATTTAAAGTAAATGGGCACAGATTAAAAATATAATTTGATGGTCAATGACCAGCTTTTAAAGAAACTATAATGTTGGGTCACCAAGAATAAATACTAGGAATGTTGAGCTAATGATATTAAATCAAGCGCTTAGTGGGAGGCAGCCCATTGGTATTGTTCTTTACTTTGCTTATGAGTTTTTGTTCAAAATATTTTATGTATATTTATAATTATGTCTTTATATAGTCCGTGTATTTGAGAAAATATTTAGAAACATCTTTTTTTACCTAATCATATGGAAAATTTGAGAATTTATTGGATCAAAATTGAAATAGTGCAGTTTTTGGAACTGGTGCATTAAGCCCAGATTGGCGCATGATGTGCCAAATTCAAAAGAGTTGGCGCATGATGTACCAGAATCGGCACATGATGCGCTACGGTATTGAAAATGACTTAAAACATTTCAAAAGGTAGTTTTTAGCGGATTCTTCTCCTTATAACTCCCAAAAACTAATTCTTAAGTCTATTTTAAGAGGAAAAACGAGGGAAAAGCCACTAGATTTCAAATCCATTTACTTCCTACTCCAAAAATACTGCAAGATTTGAAATTTTCAACCGGAGAAATTTTGTCAATTTTGATGCGCAAAAGTTGCATGATCGTATTGTAGTGAAGAAGAGGCTAATCAAAGAAAAGGGATTTGTGTATCAAGGATTCAACACACCAAATACTCGAGTTGAAGCGATCATTGCGTAGAGACGTTGGGAAGTGCATTGTTACACCACTATTGTCATAGTTGTCTCTGTGGTGTCCCTGTGTTGAAAGAGTTTTATGGAAATCTTCATGGAATCAACCAAGGAATTGTCTATGAGCAAGGTAGGCTTGTGCAATTCACTCCATTGAGAATAAACGAGATGTTTATGATTTAGAATGTGCCTATCTGCCATTATGGAAATTTTACCCAAACAAGAGACAATATGAATGAGCTCTACTAGTACCTTACGGATGAAGATGCAAATTGGGAGGCCAGAGAAGAGGGAAATGTAAGTTTGTTGTCATCATTGTTAAATCGTACTTCTCATGGAACTTTTTTATTACATCAAAATTATTGTCTACTATGAAGATCAATAAAGTGACTAAGGAGTGCGCTACTTTAAATTCTTGTATTCAAACCAGAAAATCTATTGATATTGGGCCATTATTATAAAATAGGTTTTGGGTTTGATTGTGAATGGGTCTGCAACTGAGCTTAAACTTCCATCCACTATTTTCCTACTGTACAGTCAATCGCAAGTACCTTATGAAAGTTGGTAAAAGGTGCTTGTTCCTTGGAAGATGATGGATCCAGAAGTCTATTGCAATTGTATTGGAATGGAGGATGAAAATGGTATGAATGTACTGATGGATCAGGAATTCTTGAATTCATCACCTATTCAGCCTTACTTCAATTCGAATGCACTTTTGAGGAAGATCAAGAAGAAATAAAAAGAGGTGCGAAATCTAATGCACACAATTAGAAATTTTTCTAAAATGTTAGATCATCTAGACTGAAGATTTAAAGAACATTTTGAACATATTGATCGTATTGAAGATGGTTTGGTGTGTAAGTTCAAGAAACATGCTTGGATTAGGGAGGATTCAACGAATGATTTTCCTTACCTACCCTTTGACAATCTGTATTTGCACTACCAATCTATGAGAGATATCTAGGAGGACGAGAGTAAAGAAGATGTTTGAACTTAATTTATGCACAGAATGTTTTGTTTAGTATTATTTGTTTTAGTTACATATGTTTGAACTTAATTTATGCACAAAATGTTTTGTTTCGTATTATTTGTTTTAGTTACATTGTTGTTTTGGATTGAATTTACTACTATTGTTGAACTTTATCGATGTTTATACTTTGTATTTAGATGATTAGATTTCAGTGTTAGGATGTTTGGTTAGCTTTAAAACACTGAATTTCATGTTTTTTTGGCTTGATAAATGTTAGTTTGTAATAGTGTGGATTTCATATATAAAAGTGAATTTTTTGTTTTTTGTGAAAGTTTGTTGTTAGAATAATGTTTATCTATGTTCAAAAATGATCATTTGAGTTAATTAGAGGTTGATGTGAAGCGGTACGGAGCAAATTTCCACCAAAATTGAAATCTGGTGAATTGTGCTCTAGCGAATGATACGCTAGAATGGTGCATGATGCGATGTTTTATAGAGCATTGGTGCATGATGCGCCAAAAACCTGAACACGCCTGATTGCCTAAAAAACCATGAAATCGCACGAACAAGCTCCATTTTCACTACTTGGGTCATCTCCTACTTATAAACGCTGACTAAGGGCTTTACATCGAAGGTGACAGAGATTATTTTGTTGGCCAAGAATCATATATGGGATTTCGATTCCGGTGACCGACAGCTTCTTACTGGCAACCCCACAAACAAACCAACCTTTTCACCATGGATTTTTCTTACATTGTGGAAGATTTGAAATTTGGGAATTTTGATGAAAAGCTTGAAGAAAATTCATGGTGAAAAGTTTCTTACCAAATAATCTTGCTTCAGGAGTAAAACTATTGATTTAATAATTTATTTGGAATTTATTTGGATTTTCATAGATTTTCCAATGGCTCCCTAAGTGAAGAGAGGAAGGTCGTCCTAGGATTTTGATTCACAAAGATTCATTAACTTCAACGCCCAACATAGTTTTAATGCTCAAACGGAGACCAGAAGAATGATCCAAGAACGGGCATTTGCAAACCCGAGTGGCGAGGTCAAAAGGTTGATCCTTGCCAGAAATTGGGAACGATTATGCTACTTCATTACAGTAGCAATTTTCCCCATGATTTGGGGGTTCTATGCTAACCTGAGTTTCACTGAGGGGGATCACATCTTGGTTAGAAGTAAGCAAGCAGAATTTATTACTGATCAGATCGATACTTATTATAGGCTAAGGAATTTGTATCATGATGAGTATGCTATATTTGTGATAACCGATTCATCACTAGATGAAGTGGTTGCCTTTTTAATCGATGGAAAAGGAGAATGGAGGATTAAGAATAACAAAGTAGTTAACTTCTCCGCTTCTCTGTTGACTAGTCAGTCAAAGGTATAGCATCACTTCATTTTTTCTAAGTTATTACCAATAAATCATCTTTCTGATTTGTCAAAAGATAGAGCCATGTTGAGCTATTTCATTCAAAACAAGAAAGTAATAAATGTTGGAGCAGTCATAGTTCATCATGCTCGAAGTATTCCTGGTAGTTCTACAACTAGTGGTTTGGGATATCCTGCCCTGATTTTCACTTTATGTGAGCAATCACGAGTAGATTCTCATAGAAATGAAGAAAAATTACAGCCATAAAATCCTATTGGGAGGCATATAATTCAGAGAGTGGAATAATTTGTTGAATCTAGAGGTGGTAGAAGGGATAGACCCTCTACATCAGCTGTTGGAGCATCTACTTCTGGCTCTGCATCATTGGAAAGCATTATGGACCAACTTATGATTCAAGAAATGGACATAATTAATATAAAGAGTCATATTGAAGAAATTGGAGCAAGAAATGCTTATAATGATGAATATCAGCATAAGAGAGTTCGGCATGATAAAGATTTTGAGAATCCTATGGTAAGAAATTGAGCCCAATGTAGAATTTCCTCCTTGCCCCAATTTCCCTCCTTATGTTCATATTCATGATGAAGATGAGGAAGAAGAAGAAGATGATGATGATGATAAGGAAGGCGATGAAGAGTGATATTTTTATGAGTTTAGTTTAATTTTTTTTTTATGTTTTTTTGTTATTTGTGATTGTATGGTGATGTACTTTTATTTGGGAACTGTTGAATTAAAGACTTTTATGCTGTGTTGTGGACTGAAATTGTAATAGTAACTGTGGATTTTTACTTTTCTTTCATTTTTAGTATTTTCAATTTTTGTATTCATGTTTTTTATTTTCAGCAGATACTTTAAAATATATTATGTCTCATTTATTTCTTTAAACCCTGCATATATGTTTTTAAAGATAGTACTTGCAGTATACCAGAGCCTAGCTTCATATTCAAAAATCCTCTACAGGTCAGTTTTTATTTTTATGCATTTATTGTTTTCTTTCACCTACTAAATTTTGTACTCAAATATTTTTAAAATTACTTAAAAACTTAAGTTTGGTGGGAAGAAAATTTTCTTTTGAAAAGAAATAAACTAAATTTTATTTGTTCTCAATTAACTGAATTTTTAAAATTAATTTAACATGACCTGAGATATTGAGATTAAACTTTAAATGACTATACTTATGTTGTAAAATGTTTTTAATAATGAAGGTCAATTCTAAAGTTAAAGATATTTGGTATGATAAGATAAGACTATGATTTTCTATTTAAAGTAAGGAAAATTGTATTTTTTAAGTGTTAAAAATTTTAAAGTTTCATGTAAGAAGAGAAGAATGAAACTTTATGAAAAATTATAAACTGATATGAATGAAAGGTAAGGAGTTTTAACTTTAAGAAGAGGATACTGACTAAGTGAAGAAAGGTAAGGAGATTTAACTTTAAGAAGAGGATAGTGACCTTCAAAACTATTAAAGGCTATCAAGATATAGTAATCCTCACTTTAAAAAATAAAAGAAGAAAGGATTGTAAAAGATCATAAAAGAAAAAAAAAGGAAAAAAAATAAAAATAAGTGAGGAGAAAGTTGAGGAGATTCCTAATCCAAAATTGGCTTCACATGAATCAACTTAAGGAATGAGCTTTATTATATTTTCTTAACTTGTATTGGAGCACTAGTAGCATTCCTAGTAAAGTTTATATGAAGTTCTTTTTCATATGAATGTTCTAAATGTCCTTAATATGACAAGTTGCAACTCTTCTTGAAATGAATATAGATTCAGAAATCTTAAATTTGATTACTAAATACTCTTAGACTTAGAGTTTGAATCTAAATTATTAAAGATTTTTCTTAAAATTTTTATATTCTCTTTATTAAACTAAAGTATAGAAGTTATCAGTTGATCCCTATCCTAAGTCATATGAGGACAACTAACATTTAAGTTTAGGGGATTTTTGATACACCAAAATAATATGTTGTTTTAAGTATGTATTTTATGCTTATTTTTGGTGATATTGCACTTTAAAGAAGGATATTTTTTTTGTTTTTGTTGTGGGTATAACATTTTTAGGCATTTGGAGCAAAAGTAGCAAAAAGGAAAAAATTTGGAGCCAAAACAACGATTTTTGGGAATCTGGCGCAAGATGCTCCAGATTGGCACATGATGCACTGTTTAACGAAGAGCTAGTGCATGATGCGCCAGATTTCGTGCATGATGCGCTAGAGATGACTTTTTGCTGATTAAGGCAGATCAAGATGAATTTTGCACAAATTTTAAAAGCGACAGTTGTTCTAAACAACTTTTGGAGTATATCAATGCATTTAAACACTTTGGAAGGTTCTATTATGAAGTGATATGTCTCTTCGATCAAATGACACCACTTTTGAATTCAAAAGAGTAAACTTTTGGAGGGAACTTTTGGAGTTCCTTTTGAAATGAGGGAGCCCCTAAAAAAAGAAGAAGACTTTAGGGAGTTGGGGTGTGACGTGAAGGAGAGAGAAAGGGGGTGGCATGAAAGGCAAGAGGAAGAGATAAAGAGAGAAGGTCAAGGGCTTGAAGAATTTCTTCTAGGGTTGTGAGAGGAGAGGAAAGGTGAGAGGTTTCTTCTTAATTACACTTTTAAGAGAGATTTAAGAGTGCTTGTAAAGAGAGAAAGACTTCAAGAGAACTTCTAGAGATTTTGTTGGGAAGGATTGTAAGATAAGTTGTCTTTTATTACTTTTGTTTTGTGAACTCATTCTTATATATGAATCCCTGTTTTGTCATATCTTTCTTATGAATTCTAAACTCTCAACTTTCTCATGATTTTGTCATATCTTTCTCATGATTTTAAATGTTAATAATTTGTGATGATTTGAACTCTCATCTTCATTTACTTTTTGATCTGGCCAATTAAAATATTAAAATGCGTTGAGAAACATATGTTCCAAAAGGGCTATGATTTCTACAACATAGGGAGAATCACATTTAATTTAATGGGAGAGTATGTCACCCATTGAATTGAGTGCAAATAAATAGGGAAATATACTTTGTCGGATGCATAATTGCAGATTTTAAGGTGACAGATTAAAATCCCAAATTTGGTTTAGTTGCTTAGAAACTAAAGTGAGAGTGTTAATCCTTAAGGGAGGGAGTAGAGGGAGCTCTAGAGTAGCAGTCGGTATCCTCCCAACTTAACTACAAAATTACGGAATAAACTCTGGATTAGTCAATATTCTTTATAGCACTCGGAAGAGGGTAAAGAATAGGATTGCTCCTA
>NW_018236974.1:32132-41451 GCF_001263595.1 Phalaenopsis equestris | reverse complement strand
AGATTCAGAAATCTTAAATTTGATTACTAAATACTCTTAGACTTAGAGTTTGAATCTAAATTATTAAAGATTTTTCTTAAAATTTTTATATTCTCTTTATTAAACTAAAGTATAGAAGTTATCAGTTGATCCCTATCCTAAGTCATATGATTTTATGTAATAAAATTGTCACTTGAGGACAACTAACATTTAAGTTTAGGGGATTTTTGATACACCAAAATAATATGTTGTTTTAAGTATGTATTTTATGCCTATTTTTGGTGATATTGTACTTTAAAGAAGGATATTTTTTTTGTTTTTGTTGTGGGTATAACATTTTTAGGCGTTTGGAGCAAAAGTAGCAAAAAGGAAAAAATTTGGAGCCAAAACAACGATTTTTGGGAATCTGGCGCAAGATGCTCCAGATTGGCACATGATGCACTGTTTAACGAAGAGCTAGTGCATGATGCGCCAGATTTCGTGCATGATGCGCTAGAGATGACTTTTTGCTGATTAAGGCAGATCAAGATGTTTTTGGGAATCTGGCGCAAGATGCTCCAGATTGGCGCATGATGCACTGTTTAACAAAGAGCCAGTGCATGATGCGCCAGATTTGGTGCATGATGCGCTAGAGATGACTTTTTGCAGATTAAGGTAGATCAAGATTAATTTTGCACAAATTTTAAAAGCGACAGTTGTTCTAAACAACTTTTGGAGTATATCAATGCATTTAAACACTTTGGAAGGTTCTATTATGAAGTGATATGTCTCTTGGATCAAATGACACCACTTTTGAATTCAAAAGAGTAAACTTTTGGAGGGAACTTTTGGAGTTCCTTTTGAAATGAGGGAGCCCCTAAAAAAAGAAGAAGACTTTAGGGAGTTGGGGTGTGACGTGAAGGAGAGAGAAAGGGGGTGGCATGAAAGGCAAGAGGAAGAGATAAAGAGAGAAGGTCAAGGGCTTGAAGAATTTCTTCTAGGGTTGTGAGAGGAGAGGAAAGGTGAGAGGTTTCTTCTTAATTACACTTTTAAGAGAGAGTTAGGGATTTTCTTGGGAAGGATTGTGAGAAAAGTTGTGTTTTTTTATTTCTTTATTTTGTCAACTTATTTTTATATATGATTTCCATGTTTTATCATATCCTTCTCATGAATTTTGAGTAGTCCAGTTTATCCTTCTCCCTACAATGAGATTTGATTTTGTGAAGAATTGATTTTATTTTATATAATTTTAAATGTCAATAATTTTTTATGAATTGAACTCCGATCTTCATTTACTTTTCAATCCGGTCAATTGAAATATTAAAATGTGTTGAGAAATGTATGTTCCAAAAGGGTTAGGATTTCTACAACATAGGGAGAATCACAATTAATTTAAAGGGACAAGATGTCATCCATGGGGTTGAGTCCAAATAAATAGGGAAATATACTAAATAAGGTGCAAATAAATAGGGAAATATACTTTGTCGGATGCATAATTGCAGATTTTAAGGTGACAGATTAAAATCCCAAATTTGGTTTAGTTGCTTAGAAACTAAAGTGAGAGTGTTAGTCCTTAAGGGAGGGAGTAGAGGGAGCTCTAGAGTAGCAGTCGGTATCCTCCCAACTTAACTACAAAATTACGGAATAAACTCTGGATTAGTCAATATTCTTTATAGCACTCGGAAGAGGGTAAAGAATAGGATTGCTCCTACTTGGTACAAAGTTGTTTTAATATATATTTTTTCAAATGATTTTAATTTCTTCACAATCCATGAGCTCATTGTAATGGGAATGATGCTTTCTTAAATTTGAAATTTTTGTTAAAAAAAATTTCATTTAGTTTTCGTAATTTTACTTATGAAAGTTTAGTTTCTGGTTTAGTTAACTTTATCTTTTATCTATATTTTAAATAACATTCATTTTAGTAGTTAATATTCAAACTTCACATTTTACTTTTTTTTTTACTTTAAATTATAATTATAATCTTAAGAACTTTGTACAGACCATTCCAACTTCCCTGTGAGATTGATATCTAGGACTTCATTAGAGTCGTTTATTACTTGAGCAAAACGTATACTTTCATTATTTTTAAATGGGCATTTGGTAGTTTAAGAGAGTGTTAAAGATAAATTATTTTTCTTAAAATTACTTTTGTTGGAATTACATTGCATATTTATTATTATATATGTCATGTGTATTTGGTAATATTGAAAAATAATTGCAAAATTAACACATTAAATCCGCCCGCATCTGTCATTGAGGTTCTCCTCAGGATTCATGACATCCCCTTGTTCTTCTTTCTTTGGATTTCAAAATAAAATGTTTCAAATTTGAGCTTTTCCCCTTTCACACCTCTTTGTCCAATCTTTTTAAAAGTCCCATCCCTATGAATTCTTGAGGACAATATCGCCTTATTTTTATTGAGAGTTTTCTTAGGTGACATGAGTTATCTAAGATGTAATTAACTGTAGGGGCTTGCCCTTATAGAAAACATTTTTGAACCCATCTTAATATAAAACCTATTTAATTTTTTGTATTAAATAGAGGAACTTATTAGTCAACACTATCAAATAATTTTTTGCAAACTTAAACAGATGTTATAAACTCTTTAGTTTATTTAATCGAGCCTCACCAATAAGTAGTGTGTCTACCCATCAAGATAGATCCATTGCTTACAGTGTTACTCTCGTTTATTTAAACTACTGAGGATATGATATCGATTTGGTCTCATATTTTCAAAATATTACTTTTTCCCAAATTATATATATACATATATTAAATTAAATCAGGCATCGAAATATCCATTCCGGCAACCGACAACTTCCAATTTAGCAACCGACAATTTCTGGCGACTATGCTGGGGACTAGTTTCTCTCTTAAATCAAGAAATATTGTCTTCATACAATGGTAATGTGTCCATATTCCTTATGGACCTGATTACCCTTTTTCTGCTGGCATGCTTCACCCATTCCATTTCTTTCTTGGGACGGTCAACTCTTTCAGACTTCAGGACCATCTGTTCAATCACCTTTGAACAGATTAGTTCAGGAGTTCATTAAGACTTTTATCTTTGTGTGGGGTCGACCCCCACAGGGTGTGTTAGTGAGCTAGTTCCGCCTCGGCGTTATGCGTTGTGAAGTTGGTTCCTCATTGGGTCATAAACTTTTTTGTGCTCCTCATATTTTTTAGATTTGGTTTGCTACTTTGCAAAATTAAATCAATTTTTTCTGTGCTTGGTTAATTGGAGCCTTTTAATTATTTAAATTCCTCTACTTTAATTTACTTTACTAAAATTTTAAAGTCTTCACAAACTAAAATTTAATAAAGGCGTCGCCAGTCTATAGAATGGCCCATGTTAATTTTTAGTGTTCACACTAGAATTACAAGGTATTGGTCAAATAACTAATCCCAGAGCTTTTTTTTTGAAGTTATTGCAATGACGTTCTCGACGCTCACTTTCTCCTGCAACCTGCCAACTAGTTGCGATGTCCGCAATGTCGCTCCCACCATCAAGTTTGGATTCTGATTTGATGAACTTGAAGTCATGCTCGGAAAGGCCCCATTTATGGTAAAGAAAGTTGCCACTCCAAAAGTACAAGATCCATCTATTGGATTCAACCCAACTGTCCTCAAGATTTCCCTTCCTACAAGGAGGTGAAGAATATTGCTACCCCGACACCTATTAAGTCTGTTGTTCCCTTGTCTGCTAAAGAAAAGGAAATTATGATTGTGGAAAATATAGCTGAGGGATTTAGCACCGTAGCCTCTTCCATAATTACAATGTAATAAAATTTCTTTTTATTCTCCAATCCAAATGGTCAAACTGATCAAAAATATTGCAAATCGCATTCAGATTATTAATCATCTCTTTCTCCAACTTCTTAATATTCTTTAAAATAATAAATGAACTATCCAGAAATTGGTGTCATAAAGGTGATGAATTTTGAGATGATTTATCCACAAGTATATGTTTTTCATCCACTTCTCCATTTTCTAAGTAGTCACTATTGAACACGGGGTCCATGTGCTTCCAGGGAAGAAGCACTTTTTCCCAATTTTTATATGGATTTTGTGATTGGCTACAAAATAAAAATATTGTGGATGGATGTCCAAGACCACGATTAGATCTTTCAGAATAAAACCAAAAATAGATATTACTATTATAGCACCCACATCAATAAGTCTTCTAGTTTGAATATAGTAATTCAAAATAGCACTTTCCTTCATGACTTTAATAATTTTTATAGTAGGGAGTAAATTTGTCGAAATAATGATATGTCAGGGCTTCGACGCAAAATTTAATAATGAAGAAGGTGCACTTACATTATTTTCATCTCTAATCTCCCAAGTTCCATCTTCATCAATCAAGAATCAAAAAACTTCATTTATATTGTCTCTTGTAAGGAAAAAGTTGACAGGATGACAAATCGGAATATTCTCGATCAAGAACAAATCATTAATTTTAGGAGTAAAAGGTACCCACCTACCTCGAACATAGACAACTCCTTGATTATTCCCATGAAGATTTACCTAAAATTCCTTCACAACAAGAATTACTACATCTGTAGTTGTGTAGCATAATACTTCTCATTGCCTCTGCACAATGACCTCTTCCACAATAGTACCAGGAGTATTGAATCCTCAATTAACAAAACCTTTTTTTCTTATCAACCACTTCTTCATGAGGATCTTATCGTGCAACCTCTGCACATCAAAACTAATGAACTTCCTCTAGTTGAAAACCACATATTTGAAAGTGTTCTTTGAGTTGGAAGACATAGGCACAAGATTTTTAGATCTTCTCACTAATTTAATTTAACTATAAATAGCAGGTTTTAGGAGTTATATAGAGAAAATTTGACCAAAAACCATCAAAAAAGCTTCTGGGGTGGTTTTTCCAAATGTAGTGTGATGCGGTTGGATTTATTGTGTTAGTTCTGCAAATATTTCTCAATATTATAAAAAACACATGGTGCATACAATATAAAATATGCAATTTAATTCCAACAAACTTAACTTTTGTGAAAAAAGTTTTATCTTTTAAAAATTTTTAAACTGCCAAATCTCCTAAAAATAATGCAAGTGTACATATCACTCAAGTATTCAAGGTAGTATTCAAGCTCTCTTATGGAGTCCTAGATATCGATCCCACAGGGAAGTAGGAAATGTTTATAATTAAATACTTAAGATTATAATGTAAACTACAATTTAAACTACAAAAGTGAATTACAAAATTCAAATCTATAGTAAATTAGTGAATGTTAAATAAAATGCAGTTAAATGACTAAGTTAATTAAACTAAATGCTAATCTTTCAAAAGTAAAATTTTGAAAACTAAACAAATTTTTTGTACGATGAAGAGTTCAAATTTAAGAAAACATCATTACCCTTTACAATGAGTATATAGATTGTGAAGAAATTAAAAACATTTGAAAATGTGTATATATATATATATTTATTTATTTATTTATTTATTTATTTATTTATTTATTTATTTATTTATTTATTTATTTATTTATTTATTTATTTATTTATTTATTTATTTATATAAAGTGTTTTGTGCCAAATAGGAGCAATCGTATTGTTTGTCCTCTTCCAAGTGCGTAAATAACATTGACTAATCAAGAGTTTTGTCACTAATTTTGTGGTTACGCTGGGAGGATATCGGCTTCCACTCCAGAGCTCCCACTACTCTGTCACCTGAGGGCTACCAATCTCGCATTAGTTTCAAATCAAATAGACCAAATTGAGGATTTTAATCTATCACCTTAAAATCTTCAATTTTGCATTAAACAAAGTATATTCCCTATTTATTTTCACTCAACCCCATGGATGACATCCTCTCCCATGGAATCAAATGTGATTATCCCTATGTTTTAGAAATCATAGCCCTTTCAGAATATATGTTTCTCAACACATTTTAACATTTCAACTGTAAATGAAGATCGGAGAAGGATAAAGAAAACTACTCAGAAATCATGAGAAAGATACGACAAAACACGGATTGCATATATAAAAACAAGTTTACAAAATAAAGAAGTAAAAGAACACAACATATCTCACAATCATTCCCAAGCAAGTCCATAGAAGTTCTCTTCAAACACTTTCCCTCTTTACAATCACCATTAATTCTTTCTTAAAAAAGTAATAAAGAAGAAATCTCTCACCTCCCCTCTCCTCTTAATATCCTTAAAGAAAATCTCCAAGCCCTCTCTCTCTCTCTCTCTCTCTCTTGTTTCTTCAAAAATCCCTCACGTTCCTCTCTCCTCAAGCCCTAGACTTTCCTCTCTTTTATTAGAAGTTGCCTCCCTCCAAAAAAAATTTGAAATTTCCTCAAAATTTTTGTCCAAAAGTTAACTCTTTTGAATTCAAAATACATGTTTATTGATTCAAGAGACATATCCCTTCATAAAAGAACCTTTCAAAGTGTCTAAATGAATTGAATCACTCCATGGTGCATTTAGAACAAGTGACCCTTTCAAAATTCGTGCAAAATTTGTCCCGAACCTCCTTAATCCACAAAACATTTGTCTCTGACACTTTACCACATTGTTCTGGATTTTAGCGCTTCAGGCGCCAAATGTGGTGCTCCAGGCACCAGCTCTCGGTCAAATGAGACTTCAGGCGCCAATTTTGGTGCTTCAGGCAACCTCTCTGTAAAGTTGTGTTTAAGGTGCTAGCTCTCTATAAAGTGACGCTTTAGGCTCCAGTTCTGGCTTTTCAGCTTCCTTTACTGTTTTTGTGGATAGGTCACCCTCTTTAGGTATGAGTAATATTGTATTTTGGTTTCTAGACAGAGGACCTTTCCAATGTAGTTTCTTTGTACTATTTTTATTACTCAACATGTAAAGAGCCGAATAATGCTCCTTCTAATATATATATATATATATAAGTTTTATAATTAAAACTAAGTTTTTTAAGTAATTTACCGTAGCCTCCCCGACAACGGTGTCAAAAACTTGATGCAAAATTTTTGTATGCGCTATAAATGTTTTTCAACACCACAACACACAGAGCAGCAATACTAGAAAATTTACAGATCAATCCAATAAAATTCACTTCATTATAATCATTTTTTATCTTTGTAAAATATTTAAAGTTGCAACTTCTAGTGAATTAATGTGTACTTTCAATTTTAAATCATCACTAGGTTGCAAACGCAAGTATACGTACACTCAAGTAATAAAGGGCTCTAATGGGGTCCTAAGTATTGATCTTACAAGGAGGTTAAAATTTTTATTATAATAACACAAAGACACAATATTTAAACTATATAAAATTTTAGTAAGTATCAAAATTTGTTTAATGTCGCTAAAGAAACTAGGTTTACTACACTAATCTGTAAACTTTAAAATTAATTTTTACTAAAACTAAACTAAGTTTTGTAATGAAGAGTTCAAACTTAAGAAAGTATCCGTCCCCTTAAAGTGAGGTTATGGTCAGTGAATTATCAAATTTTAGAAAATTGTATTGTGTCAAATAGGAGCAATTATATTCTTTATTCTTTTTACAAGCGATAAAGAACATTGGCTAATCCAGTGTTTAGTCTCTAAATTTGTGGTTAAGTTGGGAAGATACTGACTCTCACTCCAGGGCTCTTACATTCCCCTCACTTGATGGCTAACACCTCGCTTTAGTTTTCAAATGCCTAAACCAAATTAAGGATTTTAGTCTATCACCCTAAAATCTCCAATTTTACGAATCTCCAATTTTACGCATCTCCAATTTTACGCCCATCAATGAATATTTTCGTATTTATTTGCACTCAACCCCATGGACTACATTCTCATCCATGAAATCAAACATGATTCTTACTTTGTTGTAGAAAACATAGCCCTCTCGGATTGTATATTTCACAACAAATTTTAACAATTCAATTGGGCAAATTAAAAAGTAAATGAAGTTCAAGGTTTTGAATCATCACAATTATTAAATTAAAATATTGCACAACAATCTTGATTCTTCACATCACCATATCTCTTTGCAGGGAGATATACAATGAAATCTACTCAAAATTCATGAGAAAGATACAACAAAACATGGATTTTATATATATAAATAAATTTACAAAATAAGAAAAATAAAGTAAAACAACTTAACTCGATCTCCTCCCCAAGCAAATCCTTGACCTTACTTTGAATTTTTTTCTCTCTTTACAATAACACTCAATTCTCTCTTAGAAATATAATGAAGAAGAAATCTCTCACTTTCTCTCTCCTCTTAAAACTTTTAGAGAACACTCTAATCTCTCCCACGCACTTGATACTCAATCTCCCCTCTTTTCTGACATTAACACACTATTTTGTAATGTAGAAACAAATTTCCCAAGATTCTCCTTTGGCACCCCTTCAAAATACGTCCAAACTCAATTTATTTGTGAAAATAACTCTCTCTGGCACCTAGGCGTTGTCTTCTCTAGAATATTGTGATTAGGCACCAGTTCAATTTTTGTAAACGCTATCATTTGACTCCAAAATTTGTCTTTTTTGCTTCTGTTAAGCTCCAAATGCCTCGACTTAGTATATCTGCAATAAAACATGAAATTATCTTTCTTTAAAGTACAATATCACCAAATATAAGTCACATATATATATATATATTAGGTGAAGGAGTTTATTATGACTCCTTACCTGTTGAAGTAAAAAGGACTAGTACAGACATCAGAGAGGGAGCTAGGGACTCCTCTATTTGGTTCAATACAGGAACCCAGGAAATCCCCCAAAAAATGCTAAATGTCACTCCCCAAAAAAGAAAAACTACAATGAATCAATAGAAGGAGATAAGTGTAAGATTGCATCTGCCCCCACAGTAATCATTTGTCTTTGTAGACCATTCTGATGTGGGGGACATTTAGAATATCTCCTTGCAGTAGATAAAGGAGAGCAGGTGGAGGGTTGACAGCAACCTCAGTCTCATTAGAGTGTGATCAAAGTTGGGTCAACCAGTTTGCAGGCTGGTTTCCTTCCCTATAGATGAAAGTGGACTGAATTTGTATCTTGCTAGTGAGATCTCTGAATTTGTATCTTGCTAGTAAGAGTAGTTCCAGGGAATCTCTTCCTTCTGATTTAAGAGAGGAATAATCACAGCAGAATCCTCCAACCAAATTCTATTCCAATTAGCCTTAGTGGCTAAGTTGATTGCCCAATACAAATCAATGAGTTCAGTCTCAGTGGCATCATTGGCCAGGACTGGGTATAAAAGTACAGCAAGAACTTACCCAAATGATTTATGTAGATACCTCCCACACCAGCTCTATTTTTAGTAAAGCCTCCATGAGTGTTAATCTTCACAATAGGATGATTTGGGGTTTTCCAGTAGACTCAGATGACTTGAATAGGTTCAGAATTGATGGGTGTACAGG
>NW_018236974.1:0-31838 GCF_001263595.1 Phalaenopsis equestris | reverse complement strand
TTGTTCCACCACCTGATATATATATATATATAAATATGAATATTTTTTTGGCGTATCATTTGGCTAGATCAGACCCATTTTTATGTATGACCAAAGGTGATCCTAAATGTGGAATGATGGAGTGTGACCCCACAAATTTCATTGGGCCTACTATTTTGGGATCTCTTTCAAATTCCAGATCAGACCCACTCATCAAAGAGACAGTTTAGAATGTTCTTTCAAATTCATGACAATAAATATGTGGTGGAGTGTAGTCATCTTCTTAATATATGTTGAGAATGCAGCTACCTGATACATATGAAGGTGGTAAAATTTATCATGACTAACCTCTTAATCATAAATCAGAGTATGAATCGAATGTCTATCGGCACTACTTTTTTGGTTAGAGGAGTTGCTCGTTGGAATTTTTCGACCGCCAAAATCAGAATCTCGTCGCCCGCTTTGGAAGAACATTTTAATTTACATATATATATAAGTTTTAGAGAAATATGAAATCAAACTGACCCCATACTTTTCACAAATTAGATGAAAGAGAACTATACCTCAACCCCAATATCTATCCTAAAGCTGTCCCGAAAGATAAGCACAAGACTTGAGGATGAGGCTTGATCAAATAAATTAAGAAATATATGGCATCTGTTTTGTCTACAGAAACCAATTTTTTAGCCGACAAGTTCCCCTATTTAATGTGTAAAGTTTTATTTTAAGTTGGGTTCAGACAAGCTTCCTATAAAGGCAAGCCCCTATAGTTATTTACATCTTAGATAACTGAAGTCACCTAAGAAAATTATCAATAAAAATCAAGAAATATTATCTTTAAAGAAGTCAAAGGATAGGACTTCTCAACAATATTGGATAAAGAGGTGTGAAGAGGGATAGGTTCAAATTTGGAAAGAATCCAAAGGAGGAAGAATTAGGGGATGTCATAGATCCGGAGGAGAACCTCAGTGACTTCCCAGTCTATCCTATTGTTTGACTTCAGTTTTAAGGAGAAAGTATTTGAGTGTTTCATCCTGCCAATTTTATTATTTAGGGCTTACATTCATGACAAACGACAACCTCGGAATCTAAGACGAGTTAGGGATTATATTGTACAGCAGAGTTATACAAAGGCCTAAAGATGATTTGAGGATTTATGTTTTACTAGGTAGACAACCTCGAAATCCAATGGCTTGTTGCTTAATTCTAAGTAAGGATATGTTTTTGTTGTTCCTCTTGATGTTGAAGATGGCCATGTTGCCCACCATGTTAGTTCCAAGCTCCTCGTCTTGGCGAGTTCAACTTTTCTAGTGTTTCAAGTTATGATGTCAAATCAGATGTCTCTGTGGTTGTAGTTCTTTAAATATTATGGGGCATATTAATGTTGATAAGAGTGACACCTGTTAGGATCCTACGATTCCCTCATTCCGGTACCACTATTTTCTATTGGTTCACTTAGTCCTAATGAATTTACTAAGCTCAACTTAATGAGTTCCATAATTTCATTTAGATCGTGGGCATACTTTCATTGAGACTGTGGGAAGCCTCGTTAGCAACCGTAGGTTACCTCTTCCAAGGGATTCCCGATCATCTGATAGAGATGACTTAATCTATTTGCAATTATTGTTTTGGTGATGTTTATGATTAAATTTTGAGTTGTCTTATATTTTGAATGTGATGGCAGTGAATTTTATCTTGGTTGATTTTAGTTTTGGTTGACGACTATCTTAGCAGTTTTGGTTTTCATGCAAGGTGGCATCATTGTTTAACATGTAGGTTTGTGTTTTTGTGTTCATATATGCAAGTGAGTAAGTACAGCAACATACTGAAAATTAAAGTACAGGGAAAAAATGTGGGTAAGTAAATCACAATAATAACGTACCTGGATGGTCTTCCCGTTTCAACCAAAACTCAAAATGCATGTGATAGCATTTATATGTTAAATACATTCTATGTAGAGCAGGAAGATAAGGTTCCAGTGATCTACCAAATCCTAAATCATATCTTGGTGAGCCTCTATTAATTCATTTGAGGATGATTTCATTAAGCAAAACATACTGAGTTTAGTAGACCTCTGAGGTATCCAAAAGGTTAAGAGGAAGAAGCAAGTCCATGCTTCCCTCTCACCGCCTTGTAAAAAGTCTCGAGCTCATTTGAACTTATTATTTTGCTTAATAATTCATCCTATAAATACCTCTAGTGTTCAGTGAACATTGATGTTTCAATTATCCTTAAGAGTAAGGTGATTATCATTTGTCATTTAATCTGAGAATTATGTGGGTGAAAACCCTTAGAAGTTGTAAGTTAATGCTTGTAAGTTAATGTTATTAAGACACTTCACCAATTTTAGTTTTAACTTGGGCTTGTAGTAATTTTTTCTTAAAGGTGTTCAACTTCTAGTTACATTCACCTTTATAATCCTCATTTACCCAAATTTGATTTAGCCAAGGTCACTATTAAGCCCTTAAGACCTTGGTGGATACATTAATAATTTTTGGAAGAAATTGAATTTTAAGTGATAGTAATTCATCATCAAAATTTTTAAATGTCCTTTGAACACCAAATAGGGGTATTAAATTAGTGAGCTATTAACATCCAAACTAGTACCTCTAAGTCTATGATCATTTAATTTAATAGACCACCAAATTTTAATGATTTAGGAAATTGCAAATTTATGTTTTAATTAAGAAAAGTGAAATTAATTTCTACCACTTAATTCCTTATGTTTCAATCATCTGAACATGTTAATTAAGATCAAATATTGCTCATTTCCCTTTCTTGAATTAAGCCTAAATATTAATCAAGACCAAATTTTTAAAATTATACCTTTTCCCCTAAGTCTCTATCACTTCATAATTCATCAAATTTAATTCAAATAACTTTAGAATTTTTATCCTACCTCACTCATGGGTCAATTCAGACATCAGAGAAGAAAATATAATTTTTCAAAAATTAATTTAATTTATATAATTATTTACATGCAAAAATAAGATTTTTCAATGAAAATTCAATAACTTGACCAAGCCAAATCCTAATCACTTGAAATTTTTACTAGAGGTACACTTATACTAAAGAACCACTTAGACAAAATTTCATGAATTTTTAGTTTTATTTGAATTTTTAGAATTATTTTAATTTCTGGAGTATTAATTAATTATAAAATATTTTAAATGTTGAAATTTAAGTTTTATATTTTTCTTAAATCTCTCCAAGGTCAAGGAACCCAGGAAAACAAATTTCATGTATTTATGATTTTTTCTTTGAATTATTAGAATTATGTTTAGTGAGAAATTAAGAAAAATTCTTTTTTAGCCTTTAAAAAATTATTTTAAGCTTTAAAATTCAATATCTTCACTTAAAAAATTAAGAAAATATTTCAATTGGTCCTAAGGTCTTAGAAAATTAATTATAATATTTTATTTAGTTTTAATAATTTTATGATTTTTATTATTTTTTTATTATTTAAATATTTAAAAATGCTTAAAAAAGTTTTTTATTATTTAAATATTTAAAAATGCTTAAAAATAAAATTTTACTTTAATTACAATTTTAGTTTTATAAAATTCCTTTAATCACAGAGAACTCCTAAAAACCAATTTTATAATTTTTTTTGAGTTATATTTTATTTATTATGATTATTTTAAGTGTTAAAAGTCTCATTTAACTTAGAAAATCAAATTAGGTTATCAAATGAACTCCAAATATTTTGAAATTTTTATTGGGAGTCCTCTGAACTTTAAATTATAGTGGAGAATTAAAATCAATTCATTTAAATTTTTATTTTTTTGAACTTAATTTTCTTTGTATTTTAGGATTTTATGAAAATTAGGTATGTTCTTAATGACTTGGCTCATGAAAAATTTTTGCTAAGGTTCTCTAGTCATAGTGAACCTATCAAAATTTTATTGGATTTTTCTAAGCAACATGCTATTTACCATAATTAATTTTACAAATCAAATGCATAAACTTGAAAAATATAGATCTCTGTCTAGGGGTCTCCTCTGACATTAGAAAAATCAAGGAATATCCACCATGATAGAGGCAACAATATGCCAAAATGTCAAGCCATGGTGAAATACTTAAACGTCTGGAGAATCAAAATACTTAGAACATTATTTAATTAATTAAAAATAAAATATACATCAAATAAAATTTAAACCATTTTCACATTATTCTCCTTTATTCACTGAGCACTAAAATATTTTTATTTTATTTTTGTGATTTTTCTACACCAAGATATGGATTTTTGAAGGTAGGGGACATTTTCGGTAATTTTTGAAGGTAGGGGACATTTTCTAAATTAAATAAATCCCTATTTTCCTACTTAAACACGCGGCGCCACGACTTCATGCGACGGCTCCGAAGACTTGTGTGGTGCGCTCTGGTTGGATGTTGTCATCCATGTTGCCATTGACTCGTCATGTGCTTTATGTATCAAGCTCCCATCCAATGGGATCCTACCCGTCTGTTTAATACATGCACCATCCAATCGCTCCGTGTCTTCATCCTCGGCTGGTGTGAACCCATGACCATTAACCCTAAAACCTTAAGATCTCACTCATTTCTCAACAAACTCGTTCGAGTTTGATCCTATAGACTCGTCTAAGTGAGAAAAACATATCCATATGGTAAACATGTCATTAAATTAACCATAATCCCATGGAGAGTCAAAATAGGCTCGGGAAGAGGGCGAAATCATTACCTTTGCTTTGAGAAGTGAAGCTTCAATCAGAGGTGCTCGACACATTCATGGAGGTCCAAGGAGGCTAAGGATGAAGCCTCTTGCTGTGCTGAAATTTCTAGACCCAAATTCGATCAAGATCAAATTTAGGTGTTGATCAAAGTCTAGAGAAGAAGCTCTTTGTGAGGGGTTTTGATGGGTATTTGTCTTCTTTCACTACGGTGAAGGTGTGGGTAAGTTTAATTGAGCTTTGGTGCACTATGGAGGTGTGGCAAAACTTGTCCTATTTTTGACCGGAATCGAGCTCAAAATTTTTTGGCCATGAAGATGCCTTTTTATAGCCATGGCTGGAGAGGGGATCTTAGTTCTTAGCTTTGGGTGCAAAAGCCTGCTGAGGTGGTGGGCTAAGAAGCTCTAAGGATTAATTAGGGTGAGCTGGCCTCTAGGGTTGAGATTTGGTTTTCTTTAGGGATGGTGGCCCTTAGTTTTGAGTTGCTCTGGGGACTAGGCCAGCAGGAAGGGCCAGGGGTGGTGGCTAGAAGTTCAGGTGAGCCAGTGGGAGGGTTAATTATGTTTATCCCTCAGTGGCAAGTGATGATAGGGGAGATTATTGGTCAAGACTTATAAATGGGCATGTATCCCTTAATTTATGGATCAAATGGTCCATCGCTCACCATGGCTGGTCTAAAGTGGTTTAACCTAGTTCATGGAGTGTGTTCAAGGGCTGTGGAGTTATAATTTTGGTGTCTTTAGGGTGGCTAGGCTAATTTTGGTGTATGGGTCCAATGTGGGTCCAAATGACCAAAGGTTGGGTTTGAGTTAGGCTAGCCATGCCTTTAAGCCCAATTAATTGAACAAAATTGTATAGATCATTGTAATGAAGGTTTTTTTTGAAGAAATGAAGGTTTTTTTTAATGAAGGTTTTTTTTGAAGAATTGAAATGATTTTGAGTTCAATTGGGGTTCAATTTGAAGGATTTTGCAATGTTGGTCAATTTGGGTATGTAGGGCTAGATTTTAGTCTAGATTGGACTAGGCTTGTGCTAAGTACAAATTTATTATTGATAATGGTCTATAGGTGCATCATGAAGAGTTTTCAACTGGGTGTCAATTTTGGGGTTAGGGCAATCAATTTGGTGGAATTTGGAGGCATAACAAATTTCGGGGGGAATTTGGGAAATTTTTTATTTTGGGCAAATATTAAGTGAAATTAAGGCTTCACCAAGACCAATTGAAGGTCAAGTTTAATTTTTAAGATTGTTACAAAGAGTTTAGGATTCAAATTGTGGCAAATTGAGTAGGCTATGGGATTCAATTTGGTGGGATTAAGTCATAGGGCCAAAATTAGATGTTTCACTTAGATCAAACTTGAGCTCAAAGCATGGGCCAATTAGGCTTGGATTTGGTTTAGATTAGTCATATGAAAGGTGAATCTAATTTTAGAATTAAAATTGAAGAAAATTGGGCTAAAATTGATGGACATTTAAGGTAAATTTGGGGAAACTAGGCCCTTAAAGGCAATTTGTGGGTTTTGGTCAAAATAGCTCAAATCTCATGAGGTTTGATCCTATGGACTTGTCTAAATGTGACAAACACATCCATATGGTAAACATGCCATTAAATTAACTTTAGTTAATTTGGGGTGCCAAGGTTATTTTTGTAATTTTTGGCCATTTTGGGGGTATTTTGGTAAATTTAGAATTTTTGGGTAGTTTTGGGTAACTTGGGCATTTTCAAAAGGTTTGAAATGATTTTTGAGCAAATTTTCGTATTTTGGGTGAGTTTGTGGTTTGAAGGGTATTTAGGTAATCTGAGGGGATGTAGGGGCAAAAGGCCAAGTTGAATATTTTAGTAGGGTTGGGGTACCAACCACCATATATGAGCTATGGACCAGAGCTATGGACCAATGGCTATGGACCAATGGAAACCCCATTTGGGTCCTATATGCACTGGTCTTATCTAAACCCTAGCCTAGGGCCTATGGGTTTAGCGGACCATCTACATGAGTTTCCCGAAAGATCAAGGGATCAAAGTCAAGAATTTTGGGTTTAGGGTTGTGAGTGGTTGTGAGTGAAAGTGAGTGAAAGTGAGTGGAAGTGAGTGCCACCCGGGACCAACCTTAAGATCAGTCCTATTTTATTTTATATGAAAATTATGATTTTTTTTTATGTGATATTAAATATAAAAATTATATTTAGGTGTTGAATGTGTAAATACAGAACTTCAAGTTGAGCAAAGAAGAGGGTAGAATTTCTAATGGTGAGGGTTCCTTTTCTAATTTTCTAGGAATAGTCAAAAGGACTAGATCCTAGGTTATTAAAGAGGGAAAACTAAACCTCAACCAAAAGTGAGGTCAACAAATAGACCCCCAATAGGTGTGGTGTGCAGGGCAAGCACACCGCACATATTGGTGTTGACCGACGAGATCAACAAAACTAACATAGACTCCTAAGTCAACAGACCTAGAAGGAGGTGTAGAATTGTGTGTGTTATTTGTTTCCACTGGGGATAGAGCAGGTGAATATTCTATCAAAATTGAGAATTTGGAACTCTCATCGGGGATTGCAGAGTGTGTTTTGATATCACATTTTAGGTTTTAATAGAAGATGGGAATCTGTATTTAGTTGATTGCCTCAAAGGTTGAGAGTAGGATGCCATGGTGGGGGTCTTATTCCTATCTCAAAAGGTGTGAGTAGAGAATTAGATATCGTGGAGGGGGTCTTACACCAATCTCGAAGATGTAGGTAGAGAATTAGATGTCGTGGCAGGGACCTTACACCAATCTCGAAGATGTAAGTAGAGAATTACATGTCGTGGCGGGGGCCTTATACCAATCTTAAAAGGTTGAGAATAAGATGTGATGTTCTATAAAGGGGATTCTTACTCCTATCTCAAAGATGTGGGTAGAGTATTGGATGTCTTGGCAGGGTTCTTACACTAATCTTGAAGATATAGGTAGAGAATTGGATGCCGTGGTGGAGGTCTTATACCAATCTCGAAGATGTAAGTAGAGAATTTGATGTTGTGGCGGGGCTCTTATACCTATCTCAAAATGTTGAGAATAAGATGCGATGTTCCATAAAAGGGAGTCTTACTCCTATCTCAAAGATGTGTGTAGATAATTGAATGTCGTGGCGAGGGTCTGATACCAATCTTGAAGATGTAGGTAGAGAATTGGATGTCGTAGCGAGGGTCTTATACCAATCTCGAAGATGTAGGTAGAGAATTAGATGTCGTGGCAGGGACCTTACACCAATCTCGAAGATGTAAGTAGAGAATTACATGTCGTGGCGGGGGCCTTATTTTAGTTGATTGCCTCAAAGGTTGAGAGTAGGATGCCATGGTGGGGGCCTTATTCCTATCTCAAAAGGTGTGAGTAGAGAATTAGATGTCGTGGAGGGGGCCTTACACCAATCTCGAAGATGTAGGTAGAGAATTAGATGTTGTGGCAGGGACCTTACACCAATCTCGAGGATGTAAGTAGAGAATTAGATGTCGTGGCGGGGGCCTTACACCAATCTTAAAAGGTTGAGAATAAGATGTGATGTTCTATAAAGGGGAGTCTTACTCCTATCTCAAAGATGTGGATAGAGTATTGGATGTCTTGGCAGGGTAGTTACACTAATCTTGAAGATATAGGTAGAGAATTGGATGCCGTGGTGGAGGTCTTATACCAATCTCGAAGATGTAAGTAGAGAATTTGATGTTGTGGCGGGGCTCTTATACCTATCTCAAAATGTTGAGAATAAGATGCGATGTTCCATAAAAGGGAGTCTTACTCCTATCTCAAAGATGTGTGTAGATAATTGAATGTCGTGGCGAGGGTCTGATACCAATCTTGAAGATGTAGGTAGAGAATTGGATGTCGTAGCGAGGGTCTTATACCAATCTCGAAGATGTAGGTAGAGAATTGGATGTCGTGGTGGGGGTCTTATACCAATCTCAAAAGTTTTAGAATAGGATCAAATGTTCCATAAAGGGGAGTCTTACTCCTATCTCAAAGATGTGGATAGAGTATTGGATGTCTTGGCAGGGTAGTTACACTAATCTTGAAGATATAGGTAGAGAATTGGATGCCGTGGTGGAGGTCTTATACCAATCTCGAAGATGTAAGTAGAGAATTTGATGTTGTGGCGGGGCTCTTATACCTATCTCAAAATGTTGAGAATAAGATGCGATGTTCCATAAAAGGGAGTCTTACTCCTATCTCAAAGATGTGTGTAGATAATTGAATGTCGTGGCGAGGGTCTGACACCAATCTTGAAGATGTAGGTAGAGAATTGGATGTCGTAGCGAGGGTCTTATACCAATCTCGAAGATGTAGGTAGAGAATTGGATGTCGTGGTGGGGGTCTTATACCAATCTCAAAAGTTTTAGAATAGGATCAAATGTTCCATAAAGGGGAGTCTTACTCCTATCTCGAAGATGTGTGTAGAGAATTGGATGTCGTGGTGGGGGCCTTACACTAATCTCGATGATGTAGGTAGAGAATTGGAAGTCGTGGAGGGAGCCTTACGTCAATCTCAAAGATGTAGGTAGAGAATTAGATGTCGTGGTGGGGGTCTTACACCAATCTCAAAGATGTAGGTAGAGAATTGGAAGCCATGGAAGAGGCCTTACACCAATCTTGAAAGGTTGTGTCACATTAGGAAGGAAAGCTCAATGCATCGCACCTAACCTAAAGGGTGACAAAAAGTTCTAATTTCATTAGGAAGGAAAACTCTGTGGCTTGTATCCAACCCAGGAGGTAGTGGAAAGGAAATTAGCTTCTCGGTACTAGCTTTGAGAGTAAAAATGTAGTGCAGAAAGTTTGTGGTGTCAAAATTATAAATGTGTGTCATGTGAAATGATTAACATTGGTGAGGTTTTGTGCAGAATGTGGAATTCCACAAGGATATGAAGAGAATTAATGCAAATAAGAATAGTCATGTTGCGCGAGCAAAGAGTAAGAGACCTCAAAATTGAGCAAATCAACTCAACAGATTTATTTTCTTTTCTTGTTTTTTTATCACAATTAATTATCAAAATAGTTTTTCAAATTTTAAAAATTGTGTTGTTTGATTTTTTTTAAAAGAGTATTTTATTTGAATTTTATTATTATTAAGTTTTTTATTGTTTAGTTCTTTGTTTATTGTGGTCCCAAACCAACGTATGGTTCTGTGACTTTTATCCATCACAAAAAAAGTGCAATTGAACAAACTGACAAAATTCTGAAAGATATTTTTTTAATCTCCACAAATAAGTGTTACAGATTAAGTGCAGGTCAAAGCCTCAAAAAGTACAATTGTGCTGATTACATCAAAGTACATCCAAAAATATCTCATGCTTAGTGCATATCATAAGCTGAGCATGTCTAATATATATATCATATCCTCTGTGACGAAATGCAGTAAAAATGAATCCTCTGAGTGTCTGTCTTTGGTGGGGCAAGTTCCTGTCAAGTCGACCTATTAGGCCATGCTCCAGGATAATAGTTTCCTTTGCATGTGCTTAGAGGTGCAACCCTCTCATGGCTTGTAAGGCAGTAACTCTTCCATTCTTCAGAAATTTACAGACACCCTGCGGTGTCGTACCCCTAGAATGTAGTGTTTAGCAATGTCTGCTCCATTTCCTTTAAGAGCCAGCACGGAACCTACAGGTGGCAGAATCTTCACGGATTCTTTGAATTCACCAGGGACAACGACATCTATCTCTTTTACAAATAGAACTTTGCTCTTGCTCATGAAAGCAACCGTGCAGAAAGGTCTTACAAAGTCATAATAGTCAATGTGTGGAGGTATGTAGTCGCCTTCATCATTTATGTTGATAATACAGCTATTGAGAATACAGTCAGCTAGGAGTATGCTCCATCAAACCATTCTCTTAATCATCCTTTTTATCATGGGGGGTAGCGGGTCCACCTGATCGTGTCTCAGAATCCCAGGAGGATTTCCTTGTTTGTCTTTAGTGAAGTTATAACAGCAGCCACATTGTATGGTGATCCTGCCATTTCCACGCATCAACTTTTCATTTTTGTTTCTCAGAACAGGTTCTTTCCATCAGAAGGCCCACTCGACCTCTGTCTCTTAAATAAAAAATGCAGTTGAGAATACTTCTTTTGTTGCTTTCGGAGAAGACACTGGTATATAGCTCCAAGCCTTCCAGTATATTAAGGAACCTTCCTTGAACTTCTTCATAGAATTCAAAATCCCTTTTTTTTACTTTACTCATTTTGTGGTATTCTCCCGTGCTGATGATTGGCGGCTGTCAAGGATGCTCCCTCATTTCAGCATCGGCAAAAATCCAAGCTAATGTTGCATCTATCTCCAGTGGAATGTATGAATCTCCATCCAACGGGATATATGACTTTATACCCAACGGGACATATGGTTCCCCCATCGGGTAATCAAGGTAATCAACGATCTGAAATCCATCGTCAGTGGATGCATACTCCTCTAAAGTATTGTAGCGCTCCAGGTGCAGGATGTTGCAGTCTGGGCATTCCACAAATGCCCTGGTAGCTGGTTTACATGCAGGTATCTCAGTGTTGCATGTCATGCAACCCGTACAAAGAACATCTAAAACTGGAGGTATCTCCGGTCCCGCTCTGTAACGAATCCAGACTCATTGTCTCTAGCAGGAAAACTGTAAGAGATCTCTCTCATGCCTGAATCATATATATTCCCCTCAGGAATAGGGGTGAGCAAGTTTTCCATCTCTTTCTGGCGTCTTCTCTCTTCGCATAAGAAAGCCTTATGTTTCCGGCGATTAGCATTCCTACACTAAGTTCTCCGTAGCAGTGCATCTGGCACTCTTTCATCATTGGCAGTGACTAGGCCTCCGGTCTGCGTAGCTATCATAGACGGTAGGTGAGTGGTTCGCTCCATTGGGTCTTGTTGTACTATCACATTGTTCCCCTTTAGTGAAGAATTATCTCTGGTGCTTAACTTTAGCAGTGATGGTAGCTCTTCCTTTTCCTAACGGCTAACCATGTCCATCAAAGGACCCTCATAGTCCATGTTGACTTGACTAAAGTCCATGTCAAAGTCTATGGTGTTGCCTTGCGATAGCCTTTCTTTGTTGAGTGCGAGGTTCCAGCCATCTTTAAAAGTAGAGATCAGCCTCTGGCCTGACATTTTTCTGCAGACGACAGGAAAAATATTGGTGAGCTGAAACTTAGTGGGAACAAGAACAAAATAAAGTGTTTATTAAAGAGGATTTTAATTTATGTTGATGAGAAAATTATTTACTCATGTATGTTTTTTTTTAATGTAGTAGAATATCAAATTTAAAGGTAGAAAAGAGTAAATTGAAATGTGTAAAATTGAAATGTGTAGAGTAAATTGAAATGTGTAATTTCAAAAATTTTCATTATTTTAAGGTTAATTTTATTACAAAATTTTTTTGGACCCGATCACGGATGTTTGGCCAAATAGATAACCCAAAAACAATGAAAATTTCAAATTTTCATGCTAAGTAATGTCAAGTTTCATAGTATGTCTTCAGGTATCGTTTCAGGTATCGTCCATTGATTGATTGATTGACAGCATGGGTCTCTCACCATGAAAATCTACTAGCTGGTTAGGCTCCTCCTACGTAGACCTTTTCTACGACAAATGGTACCTCATAAGTTGGTTTGAATTTTCTACCTACCTTGTGGCGTGCAAGAATGGGTCTTTTGAGCACGAGTACAAGGTCACCAACTTTTAATTTCCTTGGGCGGAGAAATTTGCCATGAGCTTGTACCATCTTCGCTTGATAATCTTTGTCTAGTAAAGCTTCAGATGTTGTTATGCTTCAATTCATTTTCCTTCCAAACTCTCTAGTTCCTCGAGCTTGAGCTTTGAACTTTCTTCTGTTGTAAGTTGGTTGGTGACAGCGACTCTGAGAGACGGAATCTAAACCTTAAACGATAATATGGCCTCGAACCGATACACGAGAATGTTGGGTGTAAACTAAGTGGGAGTCCTGAACGTTGTCCGGTAGGCCCACAAAGCTTCTAAAAGCTTCTAGCAATTTGTTATTCTAGCAATTTGTTATGCCAATCTCATTTATTTTCATCCAGTGTCTTCTTTAAATATGTACTAATGTCTTGTTGAAGGCTTCAATCAATCCATTTGCTCTGGGATAGCAAATTATAGAATATCTCTAGTCTATCCCCATGTTGTTTGATAAAGTTATTGATTTGGTGCTTTTAAAGACTATCCCTTTTTTGAAAATTATTCTTTGCGGTACTCCAAAACGGTAGACGGCTTGGTTTTTGAAGAATTGAAGGATGTGATGTGTCGTAACCTCTTGTATCGATACTGCCTCTGCCCATTTAGAAAAGTAATCCATAGCGGCATATATAAATTTTTATCCTTCAGAAGATAGAGGGTTTATCAGACCTATTATGTCTGTGCCCCAACACTCGAATGGCCACAAGGCAACGGTTGGGTGTAGCACATTTGGAGTTTGGTGCAAGACCACCCCATGAACTTGGCACTTGTGATATCTTCTGGTTGTATCCATGCAGTAGGACATCATTGCTGGCTAATAATATCTGAGTCTCTTGATCTTCATTTTCATCTTTGGCCCTGACTGGTGAGTGCCACACAATTTGGCGTGTACTTCTTTAACATACTCTGTGCTTCAACTCTGCTCAAACATCATAGCCACATCTGGTCGAACGATCTTGTATAGAGGACGTTAGACATAGCCCTTTTGTAATTTCATGTGCCTCAGACTTGTCCTCTGGCAGTTGTCTGGTATGAAAATATTCTATTAATGTCTTGCGCCAATCTTGATTGATATCAGCAATTGCAATCATCATTTCTAGAGCTTATGTAGATTATTGAGGTCGATTTGAGATAAAACATGTCTTCCTTGTATTGTAATGTCAATAGAATCCTCCGGGGGACATGCTAATTCTTTTGCAAGTTTCGCTAGGGCGTCAGGATGAGCATTATCTCCGCTAGGAATCCAGTAGAAAGTTACATTGAGAATCTGCTCCAGTAGCTTCATTACGTATCAGTGATATTATGCTAGTCTTGGCTTTAAAATCTTGTATTGTTCGGTGACTTGCTGGATGACGAGTTGAGAGTCACCGTAGATGGCAATATTTGTTATGTTCATCAAGATTGCCAACTCTAACTCGGTAATTAGTGCTTCATATTCTACTTCGTTGTTGGTGTATGACTCTGTCAGGTGGTATAAGAACCTCAACATACCCTAATTTGGCGTGATAAATATCAAACCAATCCCTGCTTTTCCAGGTATAACTGTGCCTAATACTTTGTCTTTTCTTACTAAAGAAGCTCCGTCAAAGTACATCTCCCATGATTGAGTGCTAGAGAATTCCATCTGTGATACTTGCTCATCTGGTAGTTCATCATTAAGAGGGGACCCCGCTGGAAGTGGGTGTGCAGCAAAGAAGTCTGTTAAAATCTATTCATTGATAGCACGGAGGGGAACAAAAGTTATATCAAATTTCAATAAAATCATTGACAATCTTGCTAGACTTTCAGAGAATGTTGGTCGAGTCATCAAATATTGCAACGAATTAAATTTCGAGATTAGGTTAATCTTATGAGAAAGCATGTAATGTCTAAACTTTTGGGCTATGAAAATCGATACTAGACAATGCTTCTCAATAAGTGGATACCTTATCTCCATCGGTATTAAGTGGCGACTCAAGTTGTAGAGTGTGTTTTCCTTACCCTCATTATTAACTTGGGTTAAGAGGGCTCCAAGAGAGTCATCTAAGGCCACGTTATAAAGTATCAAAGGTTTCCCTAGGATAGGGGCTGCCAAAACAGGCGATTTTAAATATTGTTTAATGTTCTCAAAGGCCCACTGACATTTCTCTTCCCAAATGAATTTGACATCATTTTTAGTAATGCCAAGAAGAGCTAACAACCCACTGACATTTCTCTTCCCAAATGAATTTGACATAATTTTTAAGTAATGCCAAGAAGAGCTAACACCTACCTGGGAGATTAGAAATAAAACGTCTCAGATATGCCAACTTTCCTTGGAAGGAATGTAGTTGTTTCAAGGTTTTGGGTGGAGGCATTTCAAAGATAGTTTTAATCTTATCTGGGTCAATCTTAATTCTCTGATGACAAATAACGATTCCTAGAAACTTCCCAGAGGTAACGCCAAAGACGCACTTTAAGTGATTCATTTTAAGGTCATATCGTCGTAACTGTTCAAACACGATCCTCAAATCATACAAATGGTCTATTTTTTGCTTTCTCTTGATGAACAAATTATCCACATAGCATTCCACTTGATTATGAATGAGATCATCAGAAATCTTTGTCATTGCATGTTGATATGTTGCTCCAGCGGTCTTTAACCCAAATGGCATCACTGTGTAGTAGAAAATCTTGATAGGTTTTCTGAAGGTTGTAAGTGCTGCATCCTCGGGAGCCATCTTAATTTGGTTGTATCCTGACGATCCATTCATGAAAGAGAAAATCTCATGTGTCGAAGTGATATCCACCATCTTTTTTGGTATCGGTAATAGGAATTAGTATTTTGTACATACTTTGTTCAAATTTGACACGCTTTATTTAAATCTCTGAAGTCGACCCAAACACGTATTTGTCCATTTTTCTTTTTGACTGGAACAGTATTGGCTAACCATATGGGGTATTTCTCTTCTCACACAAAATTAGCGTCTATTAATTTCTTCACCTCGGCGATGGCTTTCTTCACCTCGGCGATGGCTTGCTGCTCTATTTCGAGGTGCATTCTTCTAGAAGCTTGTTTCACTAGGGTTATGTCTGATTCAGATCCTATCCTAACATACCCATCAAGCTGTAAATAGATATATAACTTCTACATATGTTAGGATAAGTTCATAACTCCATGCAAAGCAATCTTTGAATTTTGTAAATAATTTGATCAATTCCAAAAATTTTTCATCATTGAGTAGAGAACTTATAAATGTGAGAACTTATAAATGTAGGTCACAGAGAACTTATAAATGTAGGTCAGATCCCGAGGTTAATCCCGAGGTTAATCTCTTTCAATTCATCAACAGTTGATTTAATTTCCTCCTAAAATTCTGGCAGAGCATCTTCTATTAGTTGATCAATAGAGTCATCCTCCATATCAAGATAATCCTCTCCTGATTCACTAGTAACAACCATGCAAAATTGCGAATCATCGACTGGTCCGACTATACCAAATTCGAGATCCTCTTTCGAGTTGGGAGTTCTATTTTTAACATCCCATAATTTTTCAAAAAGTTGTAGTTTATCTTTTAGCATTTGTTTTAACAAATTTTCCTATTGAATTAATTTTTGTACACAAGACAAAAAGTAACCAAAAGGCAATTCCATTAATTCAATAGGATCATCATCCAAATTTACATGATTTCCAAGATCAGTAGAGGTAGAAGCACGATAAAACTTCATCGGCTTTGAACCAGCATACCAACATTATAGACTTCCTTGACCTCTAAACTCTCGACCTTTTGAGGGAGAATCGAAGTAAGGGTCATGGTGTTACCATATTGATTTATCCGATCATACATCATCACATATTCACTTTGCTCCACATCTTCTAAGGATACCTCATACTGAGAATTCTTCTATTTTGTCATCATTATGTTTTCTTTGGAACTGTCTTCATCACCAATGTTGATGGACAGCCTAGTCCATTCAACAATTAAATTGGTCCTTCCTCGTCCACGTCCCCAACCTAGACCTCGTGTGCGCAAACTAAAAGAACCCCCACCAATTTGCAGTAAAAGAGTAGTGGAAGGTCGCTGAGGTGGAGTTGAATGGCATCCTCTTTGTGATTCTTTTGAATCTTCACTTTTGTTTGTCACAATTTCACGAGAGAAGACAATTTTCTTTGGAGGTGCGTAGTAGGCGACATCCTCATGAATACCAACTTCATGAACTAAAAACGATTGTAGATCTCCCTTGATCCAATGTTCTTATCCTTCCTTGTAATACTTAATGCATTGGTGTAGAGACGATGGAAACATGTTGGGTTCATAAATCCATGGTCGACCAAGTAAAGAATTCAAAGAGGTCTGGCGTTGATGATATGAAATTTAGCGGTTGTTACGAGTTCTCCAACCTTCATAAGCAAAGTAATGGTTCCATGGGCTCTTTCTCCCTTTTGGTTGAATCCTGTTAGCATCATTTTATCAGTTGTAAGTTCATGAGCTTCAATGTCCAAATAAGACAATGTTTGTAGACTCATCAAGTTGAGTGATGCTCTAGGATCTACTAAGACTCAGAACAACACAAATCTACCAATGTTAAGTGAGATGTAAAGTGGACGATTGTGGTCGGCGGTACCGAGCAGCAAGTTTTCATATGTAAAGGTTACCCCAGAGTTTTCTTTTAATGAGCAAACTTGGTTTGAGGATGCGCTGGCCAACAGGGCTAAACAAATCTCGGAAAGTTTGGGTCAAGCAAAGCTGTAACTAGAGACTCTCTCATCTTCTTTGACAGGATCAGAGCATCGTAGATGCTTATTCGGCTTAATTTGGTCAGAAACTTCCTAAGATGAGCTAGCATGTTGTAATCCACTTTATATGATCCCTCATTTTCACTTGGTTATGTGGTTCTTCCACTAGCGGAGGTGGAGGTAGCTCTTCTCGAGTTATTATTTGCTTTCCTTTATCTGTTGGAGCTATTCTTGGGAGTAATACTCTTCCACTCCTCAAGTTTACTTCTGTAATTTTTTCTTCTTGAGAAATCATTGTCGAATCTTCAAGTGTTTCTTCTTTGCTGAAAAGATCTAAGTTGATGGCAAGTGGTGCATCACAGCGCTCGAGGATTGGTTCCTCACTCCCGGTGCTGTCGTAAGCGGTTTTTTTAATGTCTTCTTCGGTCTTTACACGGGCTTCTTAGCAAATTTGTCGGACTCAAGTATCATTTGAGGATCATTTTAGGGATTGAGATTGAAGTTAGATTGGTCATACTTGATTACTTCATCACTATAAACAGTTAAAATATAGCCAAAATCACAATCATTATATTCATCAAACCCCAGAGGGGTAAGAGATAATCTTACAAAGTCAGGGGTTCAAAGATTTTTTTCCCCGAATCTGAGGCAACTAATCTTGTAAAGGCAGCCTCTATCCTACCCCCCATGCTATCAATCATCATAGTGGTGTTCTTCTTCTTCTTTGTCTTTGATGATGACGAATCTTCTAGTGAAATCTTCATCTCGGGCTTAACAGGCTGAAGACCCTAAACAGAGGCTTGTTTCAAAGTGCTCTGAATCTGTTTCAATATTTGCTTGAGCTTGTTCAAATCATACTCCATCCTTCTTTTCTAGTATACAGGTCAATCGGAGAGATTGGCTCAACCAAAATCATATTTATGGAACCTTTTGTAGGTTCTTTTAAATATTCTTTTGGGATCATTTTATTCCCTTCTTTAAGGTTCCTCTTGAGCCAATCTTTAGTGTGCCCTAGTAATCTGTGATACGGGTAATAATTTGGTTGATCTTTCTTGTTGACCTCTTCAGGTTCTTTGAATCTGGTAGTCTGAACTCAGGTTTCTTCATCAGACTTGTGAACATTTTGGGTACGGCTTCGTCTTTGAAGGAATATACCACTTTCTTACATTCTACAATGGTCATCCTCCGTGAGTCGATTGATGGCTAGACGGGCCATACTATTGTGCTTGTTGTTGAGTGTGCTGTGATGACAAATGACAAGGATTTTCTCCATGTATCTTCATTGGTTGTTTTCCTTTATCGATAGTTGTCACTGTTTCAGACTTCTTTTCAAATATTATGGTTGCCTTGGATTTCTTGTGAGAATCCATATGTTTAATTTCTTCTTGAAGACTGCTGGCTTTACTGAGTAGCTTCTTGAAGGATTTAATGGTGAGTCCCTTAAGCATGAAAGCTACTAGCCCATGCATGATTTTGAGTAAAATCTCAATCGAGTGATGTTCCTGTAGCTGAGGTTCACATTTCATGCTAAGGTTTCTCCACCTCAAGATGTAATCTACTAAAGTCTCATTGGGCTTTTGTTTTTCCATCATGAGATCTCCAATAGACACATGATGTTGTACTCTGTCAAATCTTTTCACAAATAATTGTCCAATTCAGTGAATGTCTTAACTGATTCGTTGGGCAAATCGGCATACCAATCGAAAGCAATCCCTGACAGGCTGCTGACAAACTGTTCGAAGATTAAAGCTTCATTACCTCTTGTGTTTCACAAAGTCAGGGGTTCAAAGATTTTCTTCCCCAAATCTGAGGCAACTAATCTTGTAAAGGCAGACTCTATCCTACCCCCCATGTTATCAATCATCATAGTGGTGTTCTTCTTCTTCTTTGTCTTTGATGATGACGAATCTTCTAGTGAAATCTTCATCTCGGGCTTAACAGGCTGAAGACCCTAAACAGAGGCTTGTTTCAAAGTGCTCTGAATCTGTTTCAATATTTGCTTGAGCTTGTTCAAATCATACTCCATCCTTCTTTTCTAGTATACAGGTCAATCGGAGAGATTGGCTCAACCAAAATCATATTTATGGAACCTTTTGTAGGTTCTTTTAAATATTCTTTTGGGATCATTTTATTCCCTTCTTTAAGGTTCCTCTTGAGCCAATCTTTAGTGTGCCCTAGTTGTCCTAGCAATCTGTGATACGGGTAATAATTTGGTTGATCTTTCTTGTTGACCTCTTCAGGTTCTTTGAATCTGGTAGTCTGAACTCAGGTTTCTTCATCAGACTTGTGAACATTTTGGGTACGGCTTCGTCTTTGAAGGAATATACCACTTTCTTACATTCTACAATGGTCATTTTCTTATTCTCTGCCGATATGATACTCCATGAGGTGATTGATGGCTAGACGGGCCATACTATTGTGCTTGTTGTTGAGTGTGCTGTGATGACAAATGACAAGGATTTTCTCCATGTATCTTCATTGGTTGTTTTCCTTTATCGATAGTTGTCACTGTTTCAGACTTCTTTTCAAATATTATGGTTGCCTTGGATTTCTTGTGAGAATCCATATGTTTAATTTCTTCTTGAAGACTGCTGGCTTTACTGAGTAGCTTCTTGAAGGATTTAATGGTGAGTCCCTTAAGCATGAAAGCTACTAGCCCATGCATGATTTTGAGTAAAATCTCAATCGAGTGATGTTCCTGTAGCTGAGGTTCACATTTCATGCTAAGGTTTCTCCACCTCAAGATGTAATCTACTAAAGTCTCATTGGGCTTTTGTTTTTCCATCATGAGATCTCCAATAGACACATGATGTTGTACTCTGTCAAATCTTTTCACAAATAATTGTCCAATTCAGTGAATGTCTTAACTGATTCGTTGGGCAAATCGGCATACCAATCGAAAGCAATCCCTGACAGGCTGCTGACAAACTGTTGGAAGATTAAAGCTTCATTACCTCTTGTGTTTCCATAACTAGCTCGAAAATGTGCTATGTGCTATCTGGGATTTCCAGTCCCATCAAATATCTTAAAGTTTGCGGACACAAAACCCTTAGGGAAGGGTAAGACATAGAACTCTTCCAGGTAAGGTCTACCCTTTAAAACCAATGCACCTCCTTAGTATGGGTTAAGGCCTCCCGAACTTTCTAGACCATTTACTTAAATTCCTTCTCTGGCATGGCGCTTGATGTAGAATTCTTCTTTTGTTGCTCATGTTTGTTTGCTAAGGCAACTTCCCTCCTTTCATCCGTGATATGTATAATCTCTGGTTGGTTGATTTATGGAGAGGCTAACTGTGGTACTTGAGATTGTCCTTGAACTGTGGCCATGGCGGTCATGGATGCGGCCATCTCTTCCATCCTTTTCTCTAGATGGCTAACTTGCTCATCCCTTAAAAAAATAGCCCAACGCAGCTCATCGGCGACGTTCTCTTCAATGAGAGGTTGTGCATCTCGTGAAAATGTAGCGGCCCTGGTTTCAATGACATGGACTTCCATGAAATCTTTCTCGAGGTAATCGTTAAAGTCAAAATTTTCATCATTGTCAATATCATCATCATCAATGGAAACTCCATGTTTCTGAGCTAACTCATAAATCTCGACCCTAAATTTTTCGACCTTTTCTTTGATTATTGATTCTTGGATTGTATTAAGATCTTTAGGACCCTGTTGGACCTCCTCCACTTGTTCCTCCATCTTGCTGGTAATTGCTGTGACAATGTCAAATACTTAAGACCCTGAATTCATTCTATGATCCCGCCCTACGGGCTTACTGGACTGCATCAGTACAGCGACCTTGGGTATCTATACATTTTTCTTTGACGGTGATGTCTTGAGCTGGAGTGTGTCGGTATGAACATCAGTATGTCGAGGAAAGGTATGCTCCCCATGTTGTATACGAGATACAGTACTGGGCAATCTCTTCAGCTTTTCCTTTAGAGCTTTAAGAACATCTATATAGTGGGTGATTGGTAGAATTATTGGACCCATACGTGACTCAACTGGTCAACAACCTGCGGTCTTAGTAACGGTAGAATAGGTGGTGACAATAGCAGTATCAACTCTGCTTTCTAAGCGGAACCAGATAGGAATGCGAGTAGGTAAATTTTCAGTTAACTTTTGAGATCATTTGGCAAATTTAACTTCCTTTAAGATTTCTTTCTTCATGCGAGGGGATACTGCATGTCTCACTCATTTAAGTAGTTCACTAACTATACTGCCTTCTTTGGCAACTAGCCACTTAAAAATAGAACCGACTCGGTTGA
Organism: Phalaenopsis equestris; assembly: GCF_001263595.1. NCBI lineage: Eukaryota > Viridiplantae > Streptophyta > Magnoliopsida > Asparagales > Orchidaceae > Phalaenopsis > Phalaenopsis equestris. Next base: position 10,525 of record NW_018236974.1, on the reverse strand, counting down.
TAGGAGTAGACTTCTTTCTCTCCAAACTATGTCCATGAAGTGACGGTAACGTAGCGGAGATCTTCTGTATACTCTCGTACCCATTGTTATCAATTAAAGGGTGGAATTTAATTCCTCTCAGAAGTAGATAAGTCTCTAGTAATCTTGACTCATTCTGGTGAGGATCTTCATCAACAGGTACCTCTTTAGGAGACTGGGCTTTAGTAGCCCACTGAACCTTCCTATTGCGGTTTCTTCTTTGGGTTTGGTTTAACGGTACACTCCTCGAACTTGATCCGATTTCAAATAATGAGAGCGCGATAGCTGTCGAGTCTTCAATGATCATAACTTCTTTTCCCTTAATAGGAGCGGGAACAACAGGCTTGGTAGGTGTCGTGATGGCAGTAGTCTTGACCTTCTTCTAAGATGGAAAGTCTTGAAGACAATTCAAGTTAAATTCAACAGACGGCTCCTGGACTTCTAGAGTGACGACTTTCATCATGACGAACAAAGTTTTCCCGAGGATGACCTCGAGATCTTCAAATCCAGCTCCAAATTTGATGGTGGGAACGACATTGCAGACGTTGTGGCTCTTTGGTAGGTCGCAGGAAAAAGTTAGTGTTGGGCACGCCATTGCAGCAGGTTTTAAAAAAGAAAGTTCTAGGGTTAGCTTTTTGGCCAATACCTCGTAATCTTAGTGCGAGTACTAAAAATTAACATAGGTTGATCTGTAGATCGGGTAAGTCTATATTTAATTTGTGGAGATTTTAAAATGTTAGTAAAAACAGTTTGAAAGTAGAAACATTTAATTAATATAAGTAGAATGAATTAAAGAGCGCGCGCAGAACGACACAATTCAATTTAATTTCCAAATCAGCAAATCAAACTCGAAAGAGAGATGTGATGTGTTTAGGACCCAGTGTGGGACCAACTTTATAATGCACAATGCCTAGGTGAAAGTAATCCACCAACACATTTTTTGGGGATCCAACCCCACATGAAGATTAAGAAGTCCTTAATGGCCTCCTAAACCTCTTTGTTCAAAGGTGATTGTACAGACGGTCCTGAAGTCTAAACAGTTGATTGTACTCACCCAAGAAAGAAATGGGTGGAGCATGCCAACAGAAGAAGGGTAATCTGGTCCATAAGGGACATGGACACATTACCAATGTATGAAGATAAGATTCTCTAATTTAAATAGAGAGAAAAGCCAGTCCCCAGCGAAGTCGCCAGAAGTTGTCGGCACTATTTTTTGGTTGGAGGAGTTGCCTGTTGGAAGTTTTTGGCCGTCGGAATCAGAATCTCGTCGCTCGCTTTGGAAGGACATTTTAATTTACATATTGTACAATAGAGTTATACAAAGGCCTAAAGATGAGTGGAGGATTTGTAATGCACTAGACAGATAACCTCAAAATTCTATGGCTTGTTATTTAATTCTAAGAAAGGATATGTTGTTGTAGTTCTTCTTGTTGTTGAAGATGGCCATGCTGCGAAGATGGCCATGCTGCCCACCATGTTAGTTCCAAGCTCTTCATCATGGCAAGTTCAAGTTTTTTAGTGTGTCTTATGATGTTAAATCAGATGTCCCCATGGTTGTAGTTCTTTAGCATATTAACGTTGATTAGAGCGACACCAGTTATGATCCTACGGTTCCCTCGTTCTGGTACCACTATTTTCTATTGGATTCACTTAGTCCAAATGAATTTACTAAACTCAACTTAATGAGTTCCATACTTTCATTTAAAATTGTGGGAAGACTCGATAGCAACCGTAGGTTACCTCCTTCGAAGGATTTCCAAACATCCGATAGAGACATCTTAATTTAGTTTCAATTATTATTTTTATGATATTTGTGATTAAATTTGAGTTGCCTTATATTATGAATGTTGTGGAGGTGAATTTTAACTTGGTTGATTTTAGTTTTGGTTGATGACTATTCTAGCAGTTTTGGTTTTCATGTAGGGTGACATTGTTGTTCAACATGCATGTTTGTGTTTTTGTGTTCATTCACGCAGGTGAGTAAGTATAGCAACGTACTAAAAATTAAAGTATGTGAAAAAAAAGCTGGTAAGTAAATCATAATAAAAACGTACCTGGATGGTCTTCCTGTCATCTTCAACTAAAACTCAAAATGTATGTGAGAGCATTTATATATTAAAAATATTTTATGTAGAGCGGGAACATAAGGTTCCAGTGATCTACCAAATCCTAAATCATATCTTGGTGAGCCCCTATTAATTCATTGGAGGATGATTTCATTAAGCAAAACATACTAAGTTTAGTAGACCTTTGAGGTATCCAAAAGGTTAGGAGGAAGAAACAGGTTCATGCTTCCCTAATTTGAGAATTATGTGGGTGAAGACCCTTAAAAGGGGCAATTACCATGCTTCCCTCTCACCGCCTGGTGAAATGTCTCGAGCTCATTTAAACTTATTATGTTGCTTAATAATTCATCCTGTAAATACCTCCAGTGTTCAGTGAACATCGATGTTTCAATTATGCCTAAGAGTAAGGTGATTATCATTTGTCATTTAATCTGAGAATTATGTAGGTGAAAACCCTTAAAAGGGGCAAGTTAATGTTATTAAGATACTTCGCCAATTTTAGTTTTAACTTGGGCTTGTAGTGTTTTTTTTAAGGTGTTCAATTTCTTGTTACATTCACTTTTCTAATCCTCATTTACCCAAATTTGATTTAATCTAGGTCACTACAAAGCCGTTAAGACCTTGGTGGATAGATTAGTAATTTCTAAAATAAATTGAATTTTAAGTGATAGTAATTCATCATAAAATCATTTGAATGTCATTTGAACACCAAATAGGGTATTAAATTAGTGAGCTATTGACATCCAAACACATAACCCTAAGTCTAGGATCATTTAATTTAATAGATCTCTAAATTTTATTGATTTAGGAAATTGCAAATTTATCCTTTATTTAAGAAAAGTGAAATTAGTTTCTACCAAATAATTTCTTATGTTTCAGTCATCTGAACATGTTAATGATTTGAACATGTTAATTAAGATCAAAGATTGCCCATTTCCCTTTCTTGATATAAGCCCAAATGTTAATCAAGACCAAATTTCCAAAATTATACCTTTGCCCCTGAGGCTCTATCACTTCATAATTCATTAAATTTAATTCAAATGACTTTGGAATTTTTATCCTACCTCGCTCATGGATGAATTAAGACATTAGAGTAGAAAATGTGATTTTTCAAAATTTAATTTAGTTTATATAATTATTTACATGCAAAAATAGAATTTTTCAAAGAAAATTCAATAAATGACCAAGAAAAAGCCTAATCACTTGAAATTTTTACTGGAGTTAGAATTAGACTAGAGAACCACTTAGACCAAATTTAATATTTTTTTGGTTTTATTTGAATTTTTAGAATTATTTTAACTTCTGGATTATTAATTAAATAGAATTAATTAGAAAAATTTTAAATGTGGAAAATTAAGTTTTATATTTTCTTAAATCTCTCCAATGTCAAGGAACCAAGAGAAATAAATTTCATTTTTTTATGATTTTTTCATTGAATTAATAGAATGAGTTTTAGTGAGAAATTAAAGAAAATCATTTTTTAGCCTTTAAAAAATTATTTTAAGCTTTAAAATTCAATATCTTCACTTAGAAAATTAGGAAAAACATTCCAATTGCTCTTAAGGGCTTAGGAAACAATTTAAAACAATTTCATGAATTTTATTAATTTTATGATTTTTATTATTTTTTCATTATTTAAATATTTAAAATATGCTTTAAAATGATAATTTTACTTTAATTATAATTTGATTTTTAGAAAATTTCTCTGATCATAGAGAACTTCCGAAAGCCAATTTTATAGTTTTTTTAGTTATATTTTAATTATTATGATTATTTTAAGTGTTAAAAGTGTCATTTAACTTAGAAAATCAAATTAGCTTATCAAATGACCTCCAAATGCTTTTAATTTTTTTTTATGGAGAGCCATCTAAACTTTAAATTATAGTAAAGAATTAAAAACAAGTTATTTAGATGTTTATTTTTCCCAAATTAATTTCCTTTGATTTTTAGGGTTTTATGAAAATTAGGTGTTCTTAATGACTTGGCTCATGGAAAATTGACTTGGCTCATGGACTTAATGACTTGGCTCATGGAAAATTTTTCTTAGGGTTCTCTGGTCATAGTGAACCTACTAAAAATTTCTTGGATTTTTCAAAGCAACATGCTAATTATCATAATTAATTTTCCAAATCAGATGCATAAAATTAAAAAATATAGATCTCTATCTAGGGGTCTCCTCTAACTTTGGAAAAATCAAGGAATATCCCCCATGATAGAGGCAAAAATATGCCAAAATCTTAAGCCATGGTGAAATACTTGAATGGATGGAGAGTCAAAATAGTTAAGAGAATCAAAATGCTTAGAATAGTATTTAATTAATAAAAAATAAAATATACATAAAATAAACTTCAAATTATTTCCAAATTATTCTCCTCTATTCACTGAGCATTAGAATATTTTTTAGTTTATTTTTGTAATTTATCTACACCAAGATATGGATTTTTGAAGGTAGGGGACATTTTCTGAATTAAATAAATCCATATTTTCCTACTTAAATACGCGGCGCCACAGCATCATGCGACGGCTCCGAAGACTCGCGTGGGGCGCTCTGGTTGGACACTGCCATCCATGTAGCCGCTGACTCAGCCCGCGCTTTATGTATCAAGCTCTCGTCCAACGCTATCCTAGTTTTCCGTCTGATATATGCGCCATCCAACGGCTCCGCGTCTTCATCCCCGACTGGTGGAACCCGTGACTGTTAACCCTAAAACCTTAAGATCTCGCTCATTCCTCAACCAAAATCATTCAGGTTTGATCCTATAGACTCGTATAAGTGAGACAAACATATCCATATGCTAAACATGCCATTAAATTAACCCTAATCCCATGAAGAGTCAAAATAGGATTGGGAAGAGGGGGAATCATTACCTTTGCTCTGAGAAGTGAAGCTTCAATCTCAATCAGAGGTGCTCGACACATTCATGGAGGTCCAAGGAGGCTAGGGATGAAGCCTCTTGTTGTGGTGAAATTCCTACACCCAAGTTTGATCAAGACCAAATATTGGTGTTGATCAAATTCTAGGGTAAAAGCTCTCTGTGAGGGGGCTTTGATGGGGCTTTGTCTTCTTTCACTGTGGTGAAGGTGTAGGCAAGTTTAATTGAGCTTTGGTGCACTATGGCGGTGTGGCCAAACTTTCCCTATTTCCGGCCGGAATCAAGCTTAAAAAATTGACCTTCGACAATGGGAATTAGGGCAAGGAGGTGGTTGGTTTGCACTGAGGAGGTCTCAAAGAGGCTATGGGAGCAATTGGCTAAACTTTCCTTGAGAAAATTTCAGTACCCCACTTTTGGTTGTGAAGATACCATTTTATAGCCATGGTCGGAGAGGGGAGCTCAGTGCTTGGCTTTGGGTGCAAAAGCTTACTAAGGTGGAGCTAAGAAGCTCTAAGGATTAATTAGGGTGAGTTGGCCCTTAGGGTTGAGATTGGGTTTGATTTAGGGATGGTGGCCCTTGGTTTTTGAGGTGCTCCGGTGACTAGGCCAGCTGGCAGGTCTAGAGGAGGTGGCTAGGAGGTCAGGTGAGCCAATGGGTTTAACCCTCAATGGCAAGTGATGATGGGGGAGATTTTTGGTTAAGGCCCATAAATGGGCATGAATCCCTTAATTTAGGGATCCAATGCTCCATAGCTCACCATGGCTGGTCTAAGGGGGTTTAGCCTGGTTCATGGAGTGTGTTCAGTGGTTGTGGAGTCATAAATTTGGTGGCTAGGCTAATTTTGGTGTATGTGTCCAATGTGGGTCCAAATGAACAAAGGTTAGTTTTGGGATTTTGGAATTTCGATCAATTTGGGTATGTTGGGCTAGACTTGGGTTTAGATTGGGCTAGGCTTAGGCTAAGTCCAAATTAATTTTTTAAAATGGCTTATAGGAGCATCATGAAGAGTTTTCAACATAATTTGGGTGTTAATTTTGGGGTTAGGGCAATCAATTTGGTGGAATTTGGAGGCATGACCAATTTGGGGGGAGTTTGGGAAATTTTGGATTTAAGGCAAAAATTAAATGAATTTAAGGCTTCACAAAGGCTAATTGAAGGTCAATTTTGATGTGTAGGATTTTTATGAATAGTTTAAGATTCAAATTGGGGCAAATTGAGTAGGCTATGGGATTCAATTTGATGGGATTAAGTCATAGGGCCAAAATTGGGCTCAAAGAATGGGCCAATTAGGCTTGGATTTGGTTTATATTGCTCATATAAAATTTGAATCTAAGTTTAGAATTAAAATTGAAGAAAATTGGGCTCAAATTGATGGACATTTGAGGTAAATTTGGGGAAATTGGGCCCTTAAAGACAATTTGGGGGTTTTTGGTCAAAATGATCAAATTGGCCAAATTGGGTTTAATTGAAGGGTCCAAATTGGTTTAGGGGATATTTGGAGTGATTTTGGAGGCTTTGGGAAAATTTGGGGTGTCAAGGGTATTTTTATAATTTTGGTCATTTTTGGTGTATTTTAGTAAATTTGGAATTTTTGGAGAGTTTTGGGTAACTTAGATAAATTTGGAATTTTTGGATAGTTTTGGGTAACTTAGATATTTTCAAATGATTTTTTAACAAATTTGGGTATTTTGGGTATATTTGGAAATTTTAGCTAAATTTGGGGTTTCAAGGGTATTTAGGTAATTTGGGCGTTGGTAGGGTTGGGGTACCAACCACCATATATGAGCTATGGGTAATGGAAACCCCATTTTGGTCCTCTATGCACTGGTCTTAGTTAAACCCTAGCCTAAGACCAGTGGGTTTAGGGGACTATCTACATGAGTCTCTCGAAAGATCAAGGGATCAATGTCAAGAAATTTTGGGTTTAGGTTTACGGTTGTGAGTGATTGTGAGTGAAAGCGAGTGAAAGTGAGTGGAAGTGAGTGTCTTAGCTCTAGACCAGCACCCAGGGCCAACTTTAAGATCTGGTAATCCTAGGGGGACTCTCCTTGAGCTCCCTCATAGTGACCCCACCTACTAAGTGCTAGAGGTTAAGACCAATATGTGGAATTTTAAGTTGAGCAAAGAAGAGGGTAGAATTTCTAATGGTGAGGGTTCCTTTTCTAGTTTTCTAAGAATAGTCAACAGGAATATCCTATGGCTAGATCCCAGGTTACTAAAGAGGGAAAACTAAACCTCAACCAAAAGTGAGGTCAACAATGTCACCTACTTCTTTACTTCTTATAATTGAAGGTAGATTTCATTAGCGATCTCAAATATTGTTGTAGCAAAATCTGTACTGATTAGTTGCTTTATTTTTTCCTTTCGTCCATTTCTTCAGCTCAGTATAAGTACATCTTCTATGTTCTCATCGACCTTTTTTTATTGAAAACTGTAAATGTATATGTGATCCTCTGGCTTTCTACTTCACTAATAAGCTTAATGTAAATCTTTATTCCCTCTAAGTTGTTAAATGATTTTCCAATCACTCGTTTAAAGTGTTCAAAAGTATGTATTCCAGTCTGTTTGCACCTAGCTAGAAGATCATCAACAGGAATTATTAGATATGGATACAATTTTTGTTCGGATCTCTCTAAGGGTGTCTCAATAAGTAAGGAGGATGGTACTTATTTGAATTCGTTGTCCCAAACCATCTAAGACAACTCCATAGGAACATAGATCTTCTTTATTCTTATATTATTATTTCTTCTTTGTGTCTTGTTAGGGGTTGGATTTAAAATTGCATACTTAAGTCGGGGCTTAATAAGTGTTCAGCGAACTTGTTACATTTTTGGGATTTAATAGTCTCTTCCTACTTCCTTTTCAACTTTGATTTATTAGTTGTTACATTTACAAATAACTCAATGGTTTTACTTTAGGAACTTCTTCAGGTTCAGCCACAATTATCACATATCAAGATCCTTAAATCGTATACCAAACTTAATGACTGGATTGTTTGATTGGTAAGTTTGGTCTACTGTCAGACTGGCATTATCTATGAAGGAGAAAATGAGTCTTCTTGATGGTATCTTCCAGCAAACAAGAAAATAAAGAGTTAAAACACCATATAAAGATCAAAATTAATTTTTTGAAAATTTACTATTTGGAAATCAAATTTGCTCCAATCTTGAAATTAATTTTTATAAGTCTGAAGTGTTTTGATTTAGTTGCTCAGGAGTCTCAAAAGACTTTGAAATTGAGAGTTTCATCACGACTTAATTGAAATAGATTTAGCATAAATCTAATCTTAAATTAAACATATTGACAATTGCAATTTCCAATAAAGTTTCAAAGATTCAACAATAACTTGACCCATAATGACATCCTAAACATATTTTCTCGTGAATATTTCTTCAAGTAACACCCAATAATCAGAAACATCGTATGTTCGCCCCTGCAGTCCATTAATTAATAGGAACCCTCTTCATAGACGTATGTATCCTGAATGGACCTTCGCATGTTAGTTCTAACTTACAATCGGTCTTTCAGTTATCTAAAATTGATCTTTTGATGACAAACTAATTCGCGTGCACAAAAAATTAGGAGTCTGAGTAGTCTATTATGTGCTTGAACAATTCATGCTTGGCACAGTTTGGGATTTTTTTTTTTGTTTTCAAATAGGTTTCTTCTAATTCTTCAAGACTAAATCCTATCAGCAGAGCAGAGACATTGATTTTCCTCTCTTCATAACCCGAATCATGAGGATAATGCAACATCCCCAACTATCTCACATACACCTCTGAGATTTCTCTTCTAGGGCGCATAACTAGCCATCACATAACCACACTGAGCTCCCACCTAGGGGTAAGTTACTTGTTGGGTTACGATAATTCATTCTCTACAGAATAACCTAGCGTTGCTTTACCGATATGAGTTCCTTGTCCATGGATCATAGTCAGTAACTAGACTATCATCGTCAACTTGTAAAACTAAGCAGATCGAGTCAAATCTCATTGACTCGAAAACCATCAAAGGCCGACCAAATAACTCGATTCAGCATAGTCAGACGAACTTGTCTTGCTAAACCATGACCAACTGATCTCATACAACTGAGCTATCGAATAGCTGAATCAAATGCACACATATTTGTAAAATAGAGAAAATAACCTAAAATGTCCCCATTAAAGTAGGGGCATATAATTTCTTATATTGTACTTCTCATTTATAAATTGAGGCATTATTTTCAATAATTCAAAATACTATTCAATTTTGTGTGCTTTCTCTTTATTTCTCTTTATCCATGTGCTTCACTTGGTTGTAATTCACGAATAAATCAATACTCAACAACAGATATAAATTCGGCCAAATTTTCTCAATCAAATTACGAGAATCTTGATAATTTTTTAAAACTACGAATTAGAAATTTAAGTTTGGTCCGAATAGCTTTATTTTCGCTGGAAATTTAAAATTGCCGACAAAATTTCAAAAAATTCAAAGTTTTGAACAGTTTGTTGAACATATTATGACGTCAAAAATTTTAAGAAATTAATAAATAATTTCAATAATCGATTTTCACAAGTTTTTAATATCTTTTTCTTGTCTCTGAGTATCTCGCCGCTAGCTGTCAGCTAGCTCGAAGAGAGGGATATATCAACTGATCACATGCCTCGTTCATCTTCATAAAGACATCAAGCTTTGCCATCCCCTGCATTGGCTTCCTCTGATTCACAGTAGCCAGGTTTGCTTTCTTCATTAAGGCTTCTAACATGCTTTTGTTCTCGTTTCTTTGAAAGAATGAGATCTTACTTCCATTTTGTGTTTGATTTTTTTTTAGCAGTTTGAATCGTTTTTTGCTAATCGCTTTTTGGTTGATTTTGGCTGTGAAAATGGTTTCTGTTCCAACATTTTGGCCCAAATTAGGGCACATGGATCTCTTCTCTTTAATTTGTCTAGCATTTGGTCGTTATCTGAACTGAAAGACAGATCTGAAGTGGAGGATCCGTGATTTGCAACTCTTAATGCTCTGTTTGTTTTCTTTTTCACATTTTTCGGTAACTTTAGCACTTCTTTCCTTGCTTTTTTGTTTTTCTCAGCTATTCTTAAAATTAGGGCATTTTCGTATCGAGTAACTGTTATTTTAACTTCGCTCTTGGAGCTGATAGAAAAAAATAAAAATAAAAACAAAAATAAAACTCGTGTTCTTATGATCCGGCCGGTAACACAGGAGATGAGTCCCTGTTAAAATGGAACTAGGTGGTATTGATGTGTTATTGTGTTATTATTACACCGGAAATATTTTTAGAACATAATAATACATGAATAAGCCCACAATAACACCTGAGCAACATGGAATAACACAAGCGAATATTCTCTTGTGCTAAAAATTTTATTTTTTATTTTTCTGTCACCTCATGTTTCATTATTTCATTCACGCCCGGATTGAGTGCTTTTGTTTGAAATTTTTGTTTGATATATCTTATAGTTTCAAATGCTACTGTAGATCAGGAACTTTTCTTTTTGTCTTTATATTATGAATTATTTGTTTTTTATCATTCAGTTTAAATGCATGCAATTTCTGATTACTGTTT
>NW_018236973.1:0-1041 GCF_001263595.1 Phalaenopsis equestris | reverse complement strand
TTTTGATCAAATAAATTCTCAGTCTTTTCACAACAGTAGGCAAACAAAGAAGTTTTTAAACATTTTTCTCAAATACACGGATTACATAAAGACATAAATACAAGCATACATATAAGATTTTAAACAAAAACTCAAAAATCAAAGTAAATAATGATACATATGGGTTGCCTCCCACAAAACGCTTGGTTTAATGTCGTCAGCACGACATTCTCAGTCTCATTCTGGGTGATCCAACATGATAGTCTCTTTAGCATTTGGTCTTCGACCATTAAAATAAGGTTTCAATCTGTGCCCATTCACTTTAAATATTCTTCCAGTTTTTGGATCTTCAATATTGACTGCTTTATAGGGATAGACTTTTATAACTCTGAATGACCCTTTCCACCTAGACTTCAATTTTCCAGGAGATAATTTCAATCTTATATTATGTAATAAAACTTCTTGTCCACGTTTAAATTTTTTTTATACTATCTTCCGATTACTATTCTTTCATTTTTTCATTATAAATCATCGCATTATCGTAAGATTCATTCCTAATTTCTTGAAGTTCATTCAATTGCAATAATATTTTCTCACCAGCTTCTTTTAAATTGAAATTAAATTATTTTATCGCCTAGTAAGCTTTATGTTCCAATTCAATTGGCAAGTGACAAGTCTTCCAAAAAATTAATCTATATGGGGACATTCCTATAGGTGTCTTATAAGCTGTCCTGTATACCCACAATGCAATATCTAATCTAATAGACCAATCAATTTTGTTAGGATTAATAGTCTTTTCCAAAATTCTCTTAATTTCATGATTAGATACTTCTGCTAACCACTAGTCTGGGTCTGGGGATGATAAACAGTTGCAATTTTATGTATTATATTATATTTTTCCACCAATTTTGCAACTGTTGCATTTCTAAAATGAGATCCTCTATCAGTAATGATTACTCTCGGCATTTCATATCTTTTAAAAATATATTTAACTAAAAATTTTGAAACACTCCGAGAATCGAATCTTGGTAAAGCGATTGCTTCTATCTATTTTGAAACATA
>NW_018236972.1:0-748 GCF_001263595.1 Phalaenopsis equestris | reverse complement strand
CTCTCTCTGAGAAAATTTTAGCACACCTACCATGGTCGTAGAGGTGAGCTTTTATAAAAATGGACATGGGGTGGCTCTAAGGGCATGTGTTTGGGTGCATTATGGGGCTTAAGTGGAGGGCAGAGGAGCTCTACAAGTTGGTTTGGTTGAGCTGGCCTCTAGGTTTAATTTGGGTGAAGTTGCATGGGGGTGGCCCTCAATTTTGAGCTTCTCCGGTGACTAGACTGGCCGGCCATGGCAGGAGGAGGTGGCTAGGTGCTTAGGTCATCCAGGGGAATCTGTCAAAGCAACTTAATGCAATGAGGTTTAGTTTTCGTAAGGGTATCTTAAGCATGTGCATTTTTGGAAATAAAATCCTTTAATTTAGGGGTACTTTTGGTCCATGGCTTAGTTTAGGTGATTAGATGGGTTTTGGCTCAGTCTTAGGGTCTAACCAATGGCTGAGGTGGAGTTAGTTTGATGACTTTGGGGTAGTTAGGCCATCTTTAATGCATAGGTTCAATGTGAGTTCAAGTGATCAAAGTTTGGTTTTAGGATATTTTAGCCATGTAAATTGGCCTAATTGATTGATCAACATTGTGTAGATGATTTTTATGAAGAGTTTTGGTGAAGGTCTGAAGTGATTTTGAGTTCAATTGGTAGGTCAATTTGAGGGATTTTAGGAATTTGGTCAATTTAGGGTATGTTGGGCTAGACATTGGTCTAGGTAGAAATAGCCTTGGTCTAAGTCCAAATTGAATGGTTCAAA
>NW_018236971.1:0-799 GCF_001263595.1 Phalaenopsis equestris | reverse complement strand
TTGCCTTCATATTTTGAATGCAATAGTTCAACACAGCCCGATCCTTTGTAACATCAGTAAGATGATTTGTAGGTAAAAGTCTGACAGAGATGAAATGGTGCCATATTTTTGATTGAATAGTTAACATGGAAGCAGGGAAGTTACAAGCAGGGAAGTTAACTGTTTTGTTATTCTTTATCGTCCACTCTCCTCTTCCATCAGTCAGAAAGGCAATAAATTCTTCCAATGATGAATTAGTTATAAAAAAGTGGCATATTCATCATGGAAGACATTTTTAAGCCCATAAAATGCATTGATCCTTTCAGAGGTAAACTCAACTTGCGTACCTCTCACCAAAATGTGGTCTTCTGCAGTGAATTTTAAGTTTACATAAAACTCCCGGACCAAAGGAATGATCGCCACAGCAGTAAAGTAGCAGAATCGCTCCCAATTTCTGGCGTGAATCAACCTTTTGACCTTGCCTCCCAGGTTTGCGAACGCGCACTTTTGAATCATTCTTTTGTTCTCAAATAAGATATTATAACTGTGTTGGGCTTTAAAACTAACAAATTATCGAGCATCAAATTCATCGGTCTATCTTCCTTTCTTAACTCGGGGAGCCATTGGAAATTCTAAAAAAATCTAAATAAATTCCAAATAAATTACTAAATTGAAAATCTAACTCTCTAAGCAAGATTATTTGGTAAGAAACTTTTCACCATGAGTTTTCTTCACGCACTTTCATCAAAAATTCCATTTTTCAGATATCCCAAAATCCATGGTGAAAATCAAAAATTTCTAATTTAAAGTGAAGCTCTTA
>NW_018236970.1:0-458 GCF_001263595.1 Phalaenopsis equestris | reverse complement strand
CCTTAGACCTCAAATTGGCATTCAATTTTTGTTGAAAATCCTTTATAAGGTCATTTTTGACCAAACACAATAATTAGTTTGGACTTAGCCCATGACTAGCCCAGGTTGGACCCAAATTTAGCCCTATATGCTTGATTTGGGTCTAAATTAAAACCCATCAAAATCCATCCAAATTGACCATTAAATCAATTTCAAAACAACTCTCATCCTTCATGAAAGTGGTTCATCATGATGTTTAACACAATAATAAATTTGAGCTTAGTCCAAAGCTAGCTCAAGTTTGACCCAAATTAGATCCATATGCCTGATTTGGGTCTAAAACCAAAACTCATCAAAACCCATCCAAATTGATCACCAAATCAACTTCAAAACAATTTTCTTCCTTCATTAAAATTGTTCATCATGATTATTTACACCAAAAAAAACAATTAATTTGGACTTATCCCATGGCTAGCCCA
>NW_018236969.1:0-640 GCF_001263595.1 Phalaenopsis equestris | reverse complement strand
CGCTGGGGACAAGCTTTCCTCTCCATACAAATCAATAAATACTATCTTCACATATCGGTAATATGTCCACGTCCCTCTTGGACCAAATTACCTTTCTTCCGTTAGCATACTCTACCTATTTCTGTCTTGGGAAAGTACTGCTAATTCCTTGGACTTCAAGTTCAACCATCTTTTGAACAGAGGGGTTCAGAAGGCCATTAAGGACTCTTTAAAATTTTATGTGGGGTCAGACCCCCAGTAGGTGTGTTGGTGGATTAACTCCACCTGGGCATTTTCTGCCACGAATTGGGTCCCACACTAAGTCCTAAACTTTCTCGCAACTCCTTTCCACATTTGGTTTGATACTTCGTGGATTGAACCAACTCGTGTTGTGCTGCACACACTTTGAAACAAACATTAATTTAATTTTACACCCTTTTAAATAAAGATGTTAAAATTACCTGTAAATTAAGACCTGCCCGGTCTACAGATTAACCTCTATTTCTTCAGTGCTTGCACTAGAGATTTCAAGTTTTTTGGCCATATAGCTGACCCTAAAACTTTCTTTTTTAAAGCCTGCTGCGATGGCTTACCTAACACTGACCTTTTCTTGCAACCTGCCGACAGACCGCAAAGCCCGTAACGTCTCTCCCACCATCAA
>NW_018236968.1:0-328 GCF_001263595.1 Phalaenopsis equestris | reverse complement strand
CCTATATTACTTGTAGCAATACATGCACTTGCATAAGCCTCCTATTATGTGAACTATTTTATATATTTTATATAACATTTCTTTTTTGCACATTAAATACCTAATATAAATTGGGTCAAGTTGTTGGCCATATTTTTGAAAAGCAAAATGCTGCTTAATTTTAGGACGGATCAAGTTCTTGGCACTGTTACTGTGGATTTAAATTGACATAAAACACGTAGAAAAATAACACACACTAGGGGCGCATTAAGCTTTTAGTGTCGTTGTTGGGGAAGCTTCGGTAAGAACTATGAGAGAAGTCTAGTTAATTCTATAAGACTTAAATTTG
>NW_018236967.1:0-351 GCF_001263595.1 Phalaenopsis equestris | reverse complement strand
AAATTGGACTAAGGAGGAGCTTCGCAAAGACCAAGCGATCATTCCTATCAAGCTCAATTGAGGCTACACCTTTTGGGACCATATATGTGCCTTGTGATCCGACCCACAATTATGTAGATATTTTATATTCCAATAGATTGCCAAAAACTTGGCCTGATTTATATTTTAGCGACTAGTGTGAACAAAAAAAAAGATCTAAGAAAAAAAATAAGCATTCACACTAGGGTTACTATACAAGTATAAGTATCATTTCAAGTAATATAAAGCTTTCTTTAAAAACCTCAGTATCAATCCCACAAGGAAGTTGTAACTTTCAAAAATGACATAGAAAAACTTCTATTAAAACTACAA
>NW_018236966.1:0-370 GCF_001263595.1 Phalaenopsis equestris | reverse complement strand
AGAAGAATTTCCTTAAGAGAGCATTTTTAGTTTCACTAATAAGGGGAAGCTCGGACACCAATTTTTGATTATACGTCCACCTCAAGCTTCTTCTCAGGGAGACTTTCCTTTTCTTTGATTTTTTTCTTTCTTTTTTTTATTCCCCTTTTCTTTTCTTTTTTTATTAAGAATTACTATATCTGGTGAGACATATGTTAAAGATTTTGAATGTCTGAATTCAGACACCAACTTTTGATTTTATGCTCACATCAAGCTTCTTCTCAGAGGATTCACAATTTTTTTTTGCACCGTTTGTTTTCTGAGAATTACTATATTGGGTGGGATATATGTTAAATATTTTGAATATCCAAACTCCCCTGACTAATAATCC
>NW_018236965.1:0-298 GCF_001263595.1 Phalaenopsis equestris | reverse complement strand
CAAACGAATCGAAAACGAACACAAGCTCTGTTCGTCCCTGTTCGATTCGTTTACACCCCTAACTTAAGAAATAAGTATGTAACGAATGAGTTGCTTATTTTGGTATGAGTTTTACAATGGATGTTTTCATTAAGTTATTTTTTAGTTATAAGATACTATCTATGGTAAGAAAGTTTAGATTTTATGCACTATCATAATTATTATTTTGATTAAGCTGATGTTTTCATGTTTTATTAATATATCGTGAATTTAATAATGAATTGAATTATTTTATAATATTTATGAACGAAAATGACAT
>NW_018236964.1:0-223 GCF_001263595.1 Phalaenopsis equestris | reverse complement strand
GTTCGACACCGTCGAGTGTCGAAAACTTTCAGAAGAATGAGTGACGACAAAACCCCAAATGGATTTCAGCCAGATCTGGAGCTTGAACAGTTGCAGCCTGTTGGCACTATTTTTCGTGGGGGTTTGCCCTTAAGAAGCTGTCAGTCATTAGAATTGAAATCCCATTGCCCGCTTCGGAAGGACGTTTAAAAATTTTAGTTTTGAAAAAGATGAAGTCAAACTG
>NW_018236963.1:0-4880 GCF_001263595.1 Phalaenopsis equestris | reverse complement strand
ATTGTGCAACATGATGACCAAAAATAGAACAATGAGAACAATAAGGGGAATGACGTTCTATTTCAACTTATTGTCAATAACTTCTATGTTGGGAGCCTATCCAGATTTCATTAAAAAAAGGTTGAGTGATATCTCGTTCAACAAGAATACGTGCTTCTGAGGGTCGAGTGAGGGAAAAAGTGGCATGATCCTTCTTCAGAGGTTTACCATAAGCTGTAATTAAAGAAAATAAAATGATTAATTAAGTGTAATTTGAGCCCAGAAAAATGTATCCAAACTGGTATGATAGGCAGCTCGGTCTTAGGATCGAAGTCCACAAACCATTTAAGAAATTTCATAACCCGATCTTCCACTCTTAAAAATCTTTTAGCAAAGAGCATAGTATACTCCTCATCGTTAGCCAATTGGATAAGCAAGTGTCAGCCATCCAAGATGCCGACAATCCACCATTCTTTTAATTTCAGACATTCAAACTCCCTACGAATAAGATCAATTTTAGGATGACCGTAAGTGAATTTTCCAACCAGAGCTAAACGACAGGAGGAGGTCGATTCATCATCACTAATAAACATTACAAATTTCCCATATTTCTTCCCAATCTTTTTAATAAAAGAGCATTTTCTACCCATATTTAATGAATCGTGGAAACCCTCTAGAAAGTGGCCGCCCTCTCGAACACTAGAGGTGCCCCCTCCCCCATCAAGAAATAACAACAGCCGCAAAGCTTTTACTCGAAGGCATAATGCAACGATATAAATAAGAGAGAGCAGAGAAAATGAAAAGATCTCACCAGCACAGACGAACCGAAGCAAAAGCCCCATTATCGCTAGCAGAATCGAGAGCCATAAACCCTAGAAGCCGCCATCTTTTATATATCACACACACACACACACACACACACACACACACACAGATATATATATTTATATATATTGGAAAGGAGCATGCTCATGGCTCCCTACATGTTAATCAAAAGGTGAAAGCCCAACAAAGAGGAGGAAAAATGGAACCCAACTAACCTTTGGGTTCCACTCAGAGATCAATTACAATCCACAAGAAAAAACTGAATAACAAGATGGAAAAGGGAGAAACAAACAAAAAACTAAAAAACTCCTTAGAGGGGGGATCAATAAGTCCTAGAAGCATTGTAGGCAACAATTCTGAAGTGTGGTACGTCTAGAGTGTCTCCATGAAGCAAAAAAGATAGAGAAGGTGGGGGGTAGCAGCAACAGAGGCATATTTGGTGTGAAGCCCATATCTAGCAAGCCAATTTGCATGTTTATTTCCTTCCTTGTAATTGAAAGTAAAGTGGACATTGAGAATAGATTTGAAGGTCTTGATCTTCTGGATCCATTGAGTGTAGAACCATGTAGACTACTCCTCATATTCCAGCAGTCTAATCAACAAAGTGGAGTCCACCTCTACCCAAATATTTAGCCAATTAAATTTATAAGCAAAATTCAGAGCCCAAAAAATTGTAATAAGTTCGGCTTCAAGTGCATTAGTGGCCATAACAGGAGCATGAAAGAAGAGGAGGCTCTGACTAGAATGGTTTCTAAAGAATCCCCCCCACCCACACCCATATCATTGAAGTTGCCATCCATATTAATTTTAACAGTAAAAGGTTATGTGTGTTTCCAATTTACCTTGCTGATCAAAGGAGGAACCACTTCACCAGTAAGAGGGGGTTACAAATATTAGGGAAGTGTTTATACTTTATCATTTTGGAGAGGTAAGATACACAGTTTTTTACCATCTAAGCAATCTGTGGAGGTTTGCCCTCAAATTTGGCATTGTTTCTGGGCATCCAGATGTACCAAGCCACCAGAAAAGGGATGGAATCATATTTTTTATTTTTCCAGTTGAACCAATAGGTAAGTAATTGTGAATAGTGAAAAACTGAGTCATTCATATAAGCTTCTTTAGAAAATTAGTCCAGACCTCCTGAGCAAATTTGCATTTAAAGAATATGTGAGGGATGTTTTCCTCCTGCTCCATACATGGCCAACATCTAGATGGGCCCCTCATATCCTTTAACTTGAGGATATTATCAGTGGGCATTAAATTGTGGAAGAATCTTCAGCAGAAGAAAGACATAGAGGGGGAGAGAAATTTGTTCCCAATGGCTTCCCCCCAAGGCACCTGATCCTAGCTAAAAAGCTTAGAATAAATAGCTTTGGTGAGACTTTGATTGGTATAAGCTTGCCAAATGAGTCTATCAGATCTGCTTCTATCAAAGTGAACTTTTGAAATATGGCTGACATAAGGTTCCTCAAGAAAATTCTGCAGGTTAGAAATATACCACTGATCACCCTCCCAACACTCAGCTACTTTGAGATTAGGATTAATATGAGTACTAGTAGTAGTTAACCACTCTTTAGGACACCAATGGTCCAGCCAAAAATTCACCTTTCCATTTCCTAAATAAATATATCTTCAGCAAGATGCCTTACTTTGAGCATGCTGACCCAAATTCTGGAATCCCCCAATTTCCTGACTGCTAGAGAGGGGTGTTGAACTCTGCAATACTTGCCCATCATGAACTTAGCCCACAGGGAGGATTGAGCTCTAAATTTTATCCGCATTCTGCAAAGGTTGACTTGAATAAGTTGATGCAGCCCTTTAAATCCAATACCCCCAGCCAAAGGGAGTTTGGCTACCTTATGCCATGAAGCCCAATGAGGTTGCTATCTTTGACCAAACCACAAGAACTTGTTAAAAGCCCTCTCCAGTTGTAGTTGGGTTCTTTTCTTCATATTGTCATTTGAAGAATATAAGAAGGGAAGGTTGTGAGAATGCTTTTAAGTAAGGTGATTCTTCCTCCATTAGAAAGGAAAGAATGGGACCGACATGAGAGGTAAGAAGTGATTTTATAGATAACTTCATCAAATTGGATCTGCTTGGATCCGCCACTTATCAGGAAAACACCAAGGTATTTGATAGGAGGATGAACAATGGAGAAACTAGTATAGTTAGAGATCCATTGCTTAGAGCTGGGAGAAGATCTTTTATTGAATATAAGTTGACACTTTGCAGGACTGAAAGTCATCCCAGAATGTGATTGGAAAGCTTGTAGACAGTGGTATACTTTTTTCATAGCACTTTTATGAGCACTGGAAAGCACCATGAGATCATTAGCATATAAAAAATGGGAAATAACCATGTTAGATTTGTGATGATAACTAGAATAACTCTGGTTTAATAGGGACTTATCTAACATTCTGGATAGGTAATCAATGGGAAGGATGAAGATAGTAGGGGAGAGTGGGTATCCTTGTTTCAGCCCTCTAGTAGCAGAAAAGGAACCCTAGGCTTACCCATTGATAATAATAGACTATCTGTTATTAAGAAGCCATCTGTGTATAAGGGTACAAAAAACAGGCTGAAACCCTCTAAGAGAAAGGATATTCAAGATGAACTCCCAACTTATGGTGTCATAGGCCTTTTTAATGTCTAGTTTATATATCAGATTCCCTCCCCTACATTGCTTATTCAGGTCTAGAAGCATCTCCTGTGCAAGCAAGACATTGTCAGTGATGGATCTTCCCTTGATAAAAGCAGTTTGGTTGGGACTAATCAACTTATCTAGGTGAGGTTGGAGCATGCTCACAATAATATTACTAATGGTTTTGCTGATAACTAAGGTTAGAAAAATAGGCCTCTAGTGTTCCCAATTCTTCTCCATTTCAGATTTAGGCACCAAGACAAAATTAGAATCACTAAAAAAGTTGGGGAGGTTATTTCCTTGAAAAAAGCTGTTAATGACAACAATCACATCCATTTTAATGATTTGCCAAGACTTCTAATAAAAATCTATAGTAAAACCATCTAGTCCTGCATTCTTGGAACTGTCAATGGAATTCAAAGCCATCCAGATTTCTATTTTAGTGAGGGAGCCAGTAAGTGTTAAATTTTTAGTAAAGTCAAACTTAAAGTAAAGTAGGTGCCATCTACAGGGGTTCTGTAGTCAGGTACTTGATTCAAAAGCTGGATATAGTAGCTAACTGCATTACTGAAAATTATATCATTATCATGAATCCAACTCACCTCATTAGTCTATATAAAGTGGATAGTATTGCATTTCCTCCTGTATTTGATGTAAGCATGATAGAATTTAGTGTTTCTATCCCCATCAGTAAAAAATATTTATGGAAACCTTATATTTAAGAAGTTTTTCTTGTTTATCAATGGAAATAAGGGGATTATTCTAAGCAGTGAGAAGATTGTCTTCCTCTGCAGACCCATATTGAACTACTTTTTCAAGTCTCTCCACCTCTTACATAGCAGAATTCACTGCAGTGCACACATTGCCAAAGGTGTCTCATCCCCATTTCCTGAGGGCTTTACCAACTTTGATATGCAGGAGGATAATTTTAACTAGAGGCTCTCGGTGGTTAACACCAGTCCAATTATTTGATTTAGTGTTGAGAAAGGAGGAGTGGGATGACCACATATTCAGAAATCTGAAAGGGGTAGGCTGAGCTTGACTAGAATTAGAGGTTATGGAAACAAGTAAAGGCCTGTGGCCAGATCCAACAAGATTTAGGTGAGTAAAAAAAGTAAGGAGGAAATGGAGAAACCACTAATCATTCACAAGTATTCTGTAAATTATTTCCCATATATGCCCCCTCTTCCAAGTGAAAGAGGGTCTCTGAAAACCCAGGTCCAATAAGCCAGCCTTTTGGATATTGTCACTGAAAGTAGTCATTTTGGAGATGTTGGGGACCCTGTCCCTTGACTTTTCAGTTGAAGAGGTAATACAGTTGAAATCCCCCCCCCCCCCCCCCCCAGCCAAGGGAAGTGCATATGATCACTGCTGCTAGAGAAAAAGCCAAAGATCCTTTTTGTCCTCTTTGTGGCAACCTGCATAAATAAATGTT
>NW_018236962.1:0-394 GCF_001263595.1 Phalaenopsis equestris | reverse complement strand
CAAACTTGATCTTAGGGGCGACATTACGGGCCTCTAGGCCGGTTGGCAAGTTGCAGGAGAAAGTAAGAGTTGGGAACTCCATCGTAGCAGCTTCAAAAAGAAAGCTCTGAGGGTCAGTATCGGCCAATACCTTATCGTTTTAGTGCGGACACTAAAAAAACAAAGGTCGCTCTGTGAACTGGGTACACATTTTCTTTATTATTAATTATTTTTATTTCGTGAGTTTTAAGATGTGTTTTTCAAATTTATCATTTGCTTAGCAATTATAATATTAAGATATTTAATTAAATCAAACAAACGATTAAAAGACGAAACAACTGGCTCAATTTGCAAGTAGCAAATTAAACCAAAAAGGATATGAGGAAAAGACAAAACGAGGACCCAGTGCGGGCCC
>NW_018236961.1:0-522 GCF_001263595.1 Phalaenopsis equestris | reverse complement strand
GCCGACAACCAGATCCAGCCAACCTAAGCCCCTTTTTGCACAAAGATAAAACCTTCTCGTTGCCTTTTTTTTTTTTTCTTTTTTTTCCTCTCGGTTGGCCGAGCTTCGACCTCCTGCCTCGTCGCCGACGTACCACCGACACTCCTCGCAGCAGATAGAGATACAAAACTCCCATTTTTCTTCTATGTTCTGAACTACTCATATTCAAAACTTGGGAGGCAGAAAGAAAGAGAGTGTAGGCGAGCTCATTGCATAGAATCCTCGTGCAAAATTTATGTGATTCCTTGCGTGATAAATTTGGGCATGCTTAGTCCCGAGCGATCTTCTCGAAGGTATGCTTTGTTTATATGTTTATATGCCCAAATTATTTATTTATTTTTTATTTTTTTTTGTACTTTGCATACCTCACTGATCCTTTCCTCTCTTGCCTTTATCGACGCTATTTTTGTCCTGTGCACGTTTTACGAGACACACTGGAGCATGGATTAGACGTCGGCGAGCTTGGCGCAAGCAAAGAGAACG
>NW_018236960.1:9169-10285 GCF_001263595.1 Phalaenopsis equestris | reverse complement strand
TAGATGGTGGGATTTATGCAAGGAAAACTGTAGAAAATCAAGGGAAGGAATTAAGAGCAATTAATTTCGAGTATCAAATTCAATTTGCTACTAAACATGAGAAACTGACAATTTAAACAATGGACTTATTTACATATTCGCAACAAAAATCAACATTAATTAGAATAATATTTCCAACGTGTATAAAACCGTCAATTTTTCGATCGGTTTAGCTCTTTTTCCTGTATGGTATATAAACATATAAGAATTTTGCGAGATGCATGTAAATACCCCTAAATTTTAATACATGCTAATGAAGAATTGTTATGCCATTCTACACTAATACATCGACACCTACTTATATTGGAAACATTTTAGAATTATTTGTTTGGTTGTAAACTATATCTAGATTTTTTTTATTCGATTTGTAGTAAAATTAATTCAATATAAAACTTAGCAGTGGAGTTGAACACAAACAATGGTGTTTCGAAGCCATGGCAGTGACGCCGGGTATAAAGCAGAGGAATGTTGAGTCCGTATATAATTATCCCTTCACCGCAAGAGAAAAATGTAATTAATGAAGGAATAAAAGTTAATTTAGCTAAATAAATAAAGATTAAAGATTAATCTGCTAAAAATATAGTAATATATATAGTAACATATATATATATATATACAAATGGACGTTAACGTATACACCACATAGGTCTTATTTATTTACGTATCTAACACCTTTCATATTTACATACATAAAACTTTAGCATCACATAAAAAATATCTCTATTACTAGCTTTTCATAAGTGAAATATGTACATCTTTTCAATCTTTCATAGTGTTATAAATATAAATATCAAGCTTCAGATGTTGGATGTGTAAATATATATATATATATATATATATGTTGACCTCACTTTTGTTTGAGGTTTAGTTTTCCCTCTTTAGTTAGCCTAGGGTCTAGCCATAGGACTTTCCTATTGACTATTCGTAGAAAACTATAGAAGACACCCTCACCATTAGAAATTTCAAACTCTTCTTTACTCAACTTAAAGTTCCACATATTGGTTTCAACCTCTAAATACTTAGTAGGTGGGGTCACTATAAGGGAAACTCAAGATGAGTCACCCTTAGGATTGCTGG